>NC_090727.1:94388677-94398677 GCF_036898095.1 Palaemon carinicauda | reverse complement strand
AACTTATGCTATACAAAAAGGTCAGTCGGACAGAGGATTATCCGAGAGTCATCCTTTTGGGCTCATCACACTCGCCACAATTTCATTCAAGAACCCAAGTGATGAAACGGAGATATAGGTTTTTGTCGACGTTATCCATTTGATAAAACTAATCAGAAATACCCTAATTGATTCAGTTTTTTGCTGAAGCGGTGATTTCATTCATGACAAAAGCATCCGTGAAACTTTGGTAAAATCTATTACAGAATATGGGCTAGCTTATAAGATTAATGAATTCCATATATCTGTTAATGGACAGCACAGGCAACGTGTCAATTACTTTGAGCAGTTATTATCGTCTTCTTGTGCAAGTGCTTAAAAGTATTTGTGAGGTAGAGGTCTGTTGGAATCCAATAACTAACAAGCTACCTCTGATTTTGCGACTGTATTGAAGTAATGAATGGCAATATACCAGAGAGTAATAGTTTTGAAATTAATAAAGATTTTCAAATTAGTGCATTGAAAAGGTCATAAAGGTAACTACTTCTTTAAAAGTAAAATCACAAAAACAATCACCCTAATGCTGTTGAATTTTAAGGTTAGGCTTAGGGCATTGATTCTGGGAAAACTTGTTAAAAAGATTAGTGAAAAAAAAATGTCATGTAAAAGAGTAACAATCAATTGAGTCTGCATGCAATTGAAAAAAAATATTTGCATTAAAGATATAAGTGACCTGCTCATTGTTTAAATGTTTAGATTTTGAACTCTCTTCAGAAGATATAAACATTCAGATAATGGATAAAAAAAATGAAAAAAGGCTGCCACTGTAATTAAAGATGAAGCTTATGAAAATATAGGGGGTTATATTGTTAAAATTTTCTGCGAAATATCAACAATTAGGAAGAAAGATGAAAGTGTGTAAAAATACGAATAAATCGTGCATTGGGATGGTAAACAGAAGTGAGCTATATATACCATCAAAGGAATTTTCTTCACAATTAACTCTAAGAGAAGTCTTCAACAAAATTCACAAGTCCTCACTTTCGTTAGGCACAGCATGCAGAAAAAAACTTTCGTTGCTGAATTACAACGATCAGGAGGAAAGGTCCCAGAAGACGTTATTTAATTCTTTATAAAGATATTTAGATATGTGGAAATATTTATAATTTTCAAGACCTTCAATCAAGGAATTGTTGTAAAATTTATATAAATTATTTCTGTTTGCATTCAAGTGTAGAAATTATTTTCATCAATAAAAACTAACAACTACAGCTGCTAATCAATTCACGCTGCTGTAGTTGGTCTACAGTAATATTATTTATATGAAAAGAATAACTGTTTGAGCATTCTCTGAATGTTCTGATAACGGAAGCATCATTTTAAGTAGTCAATAGCAAGAATTACTCAAGGAGAAATAACAACACCTTAATATACAAAGCCGCAGCCCACCGGGGAATCGCCAGTTGAGGCTGGCGTGACGTCACAGTCAGAGAGCGGACCGAAAATGACAGTTCTGCCCGTCTAACCTGTTTGTATCGGACTTGTATGGACCCAACGGCGTTAATAGATAAAATAAAATTCGCAGCAAAGACACATACAAAGAAGCGCTCTCTCTCTCTCCCTCTCTCTCTCAAACATTGGTAATATATGGCCAACAGGTCTTTACTCGGTCTATTTTCCCTTCCCATTTGAAGGACTGGGAATGTGGCTGTAAGTAGATCCTGGGTTTCCGTGTCTTGCCCCGATAAACGTAGGTAAGGTGAAACCTGCGTTACCACTCGTAACTTCCTCGTTTGTTTTGACAAATGGGAACAGTCTCTCTCGTGGGAGCCCGGAAGCTTTCATTATCACACGATAAACACAGGGATGACTCATTTGATGCAAGAGCTTTTTCACCGTAAGTATCTTAAGGAAAATTCACCCATTTCTTTCTTTCTATGGAGGAATTTTTCCCTTACAGTGAATTCAAGGAAAATTTGCAGGAGAGTATATTTCTCTCTCTCTCTCTCTCTCTCTCTCTCTCTCTCTCTCTCTCTCTCTCTCTCTCTCTCTCTCTCTCTCTCTCTCTCTCAGTATAATGTGAATAAAAAAAACTAAATATCGGTTAGTCATGAAAAAAGGCCAAAATCATCACGAGGCAAGGGTAAAAATCTTGCAATATCCAAGTTTCTAACTGTTAAGTTTCTTATTGTGTTTGGTATCGAAATTCTTTGACCATAACATGTCAAGCCTTTGGTGGTCGTTGTCCATTGATCCAAGTGAGCTCTCCTATCTTATTTCTCTTCCTCTTGTTTTGTTAAAGTTTTTATAGTTTATATAGGAGATATTTATTGTTGTTACTCTTCTTAGAATATTTTATTTTCCTTTTTTCCTTTCCGCACTGAGCTATTTTCCCTGTTGGAGCCCCTGGGCTTATAGCATACTGCTTTTCCAACTAGGGTTGTAGCTTAGTAAGTAATAATAATAATAATAATATTGTTCCAGTCCCACCAACAGGATCTATTGCAATCTTGTATATCCTCGGGTTCTTTTGGATCGAATTCTGTTTTCGCTTTGACGACAACAACAATAACAACAACAACAACAACAACAACAACAACAACAACAACAACAACAACAACAACAACAACAACAACAACAATAATAATAATAATAATAATAATAATAATAATAACAGTCTTATCATCATCATAAACAGTATTTTCATCTATGGATGCCAATTACCCTCATCAAACAAATCAAATGACATATTATTACATGTTACAGTTATTGTTGTCGTTGCTATTCTGGGTGATAAGAAAATTCTGAAATATTGAGCAAACATGAAGCTTACTGAAAACCAATAAATAAAAATATAAGCATGAAACACACCTTGTCATACCATCTAAAAATATATGTAGATTAGGATTAACTAATTAAAAAAACTAGAAGTGTTCAGTGCAATTAAACGCAAACTATAAATTCACTGCGATATGGTTCCTCTCATAAAATAGTGTCTGGTTCTCCGAGGGAGCAATCAAAGGATGCAATTAATAGAGGAGCCTTCGGGGAGGGTCTTCGTGTCTGATATTGGATAGGATGGTGTTAACCACAGTCTGTTCGAGGTTCCACATCCTTTCTAGCACAGGCTTTGAGAGTTAAAATCATATATGCACACAGTCCCCTTGGGATGCGTCACAATGAAAAAAGTATACAGTATAGGTAGTAGGTTGGCCAGGGCACCAGCCACCCGTTGAGATACTACCGCTGGCTGGAGTTATAGGGTCTTTTGACTGGCTAGGCAGTACTACATTGGACCCTTCTCTCAGGATACGGTTCATTTTCCCTTTGCCTACACACACACTAAATAGTCTGGCCTATTCTTTGCATTTTCTCCTGTCTTCATACACTTTATAACACATATTACCAAACAATTCTTCTTCACTCAAGGGTTTACTGCACTGAAATTGTTCAGTGTCCACTTTCCTCTTGGGAAGGGTAGAATAGACTCTTTAGCTGTGGTAAGCAGATATTCTATGAGGATACTCCAAAATCAAACCATTCTTCTCTAGTCTTGGGTAGTGCCATAGCCTCTGTAACATGGTCTTCCACAGTCTAGGGTCAGAGTTCTCTGGCTTGAGGGTACACTCGGGCACACTATTCTATCTTACATCTCTTCCTCTTGTTTTGTTCAAGTTTTTAAAGTATATATAGGAGATTTTTATTTTAATGTTGTTGCTCTTAAAATATTTTTCCTTTTTTTCTTTCCTCACTGGGCTATTTTCCTTGTTGAAGCCCCTGGCCTTATAGCACCCTGCTTTTCCAACTAGGGTTGTAGCTTAGCAAGTAATAATAATAATAATAATAATAATAATGAAATGCGTTAATTAAATGGCAAACGTTTCATTCAAAGGTGACCACCGTGTGTCACGAAACATTCTTCTCAGAAAACGTTTTGTTTATTATAACAAATAATTGTGATAAAACCCTGATTT
Organism: Palaemon carinicauda; assembly: GCF_036898095.1. Classification (NCBI taxonomy): domain Eukaryota; kingdom Metazoa; phylum Arthropoda; class Malacostraca; order Decapoda; family Palaemonidae; genus Palaemon; species Palaemon carinicauda. Next base: position 94,394,724 of record NC_090727.1, on the reverse strand, counting down.
TCTTTCTTTTCCATCTAACAATTGTCCTTCCTCCAACCCGTGGCAAAAATTATTTAGAACCAAATTTAGTTAGTCATAGTTTATATCAAAATATATGGTAATAAATTTGGTGATAAACGGGAAATGCTCGTACAGAACTCATCAAGTAAAATGAAATTACACGACCTGTAACAATTGGCGGATAAACATTTAGATAGATCTGCCCACACAGATTCAACCATTCCCAACCCCTCCCCCTTTCCTAACTACCACACGGCAGTTTTAGTAATGTGTGGGAGACTGCTTCCGAGTATACTTCTCTGGGTACCCCATTTCACCAGGGCATGACTACTACCTCTCCCCACAATCCGTGTGACCGGAAAGATATATATATATATATATATATATATATATATATATATATATATATATATATATATATATATATATATATATATATATATATGTGTGTGTGTGTATATATATATATATATATGTATATATATATATATATATATATATATATATATATATATATATATATATATATATATATATATATATGAGGAGATGATTAAGATATATAAATACCTGTAATTGTTTTGTAGTCATATAATTACTTCACCTATAGAAAAATAATCATACAAAGTGAGATTTCGAAACTACTAAAGATCTTTTTCATCGACGAACATGAAATTCAAAATTTTCCTAGCACCCAACCTTTTCTTGAGCCAGACACTACTCTTAATAGAGAAATATGGCTGCGAATTGTTATAGGAGGGGGAAGGGACCTTTTAGAGAATCACTGCAACTATCAAGACGGATACAAAGACGACCATCTTGGATCCACCTTCTGCACTAACATCTCCTGTCTGACGACTTCCTGTCAGGTCACAGCCATTAAAGCCTTGATAATGGCGACGGTAATGGAGGTCGAGAAAGCTCTAAGGGTAATCTCTCGACTCGCTCAGGGGCATTTTCTTCTTTATCATTTGCTGCTTCGTTTCCACGTAGATTACAGTGGTGCCCTTTCTTTTTTACTGTGTACCCGATTCGTCAAAAATGATACGTAAATATCCAGATATATATGCGCCCACACCCACACACTCAGCCCACCCCACCACCTTCCCCATTCCAAACTAAAACCCGCAGGTTCGGCAATTTACCCGAGACTGCGGTTTACGAGTGAACCTGTCAGGGTACCCCCTTCTCATCTGGGTATGACTACTCCCTCTCCCCCCTGAGCGTGACCATATATATATATATATATATATATATATATATATATATATATATATATATATATATATATATATATATGCAAATAAGCCATATGTTTTTGATACATTAATATCTGGATTCTCTTAAAGACCTCGGGATCAGAGCCCAGGCGAAATCACACAAAGACGACAGCGGGAGTCGAACCCTGGTTCAGGAAACTTGTATGAACATTGACATACCACTTGGCCACGAAGATGTCAATGTTCATACAAGTTTCCTGGACCAGGATTCAACTCCCGGCCGATCAGAAGCTGTTGTCTTTGTGTGATTTCGCCTGGGATTCTGATCCCGAGTCGTTAAGAGAATCCAGACATTAATGTATCAAAAATATATCAAGTGTAAAATTCTAAAAGTAATCACATGTCTTCTATGAATGAGAAATCAAAGGCTGTCTCGGGATTCTGAAGGCCTACTTGAAAATTCTGGAATCTTAGTATTTTCCTTTGGGTCCCTCAATGTTCTATACGTTTTAACTTTCAACCCAGGTGATCCAACTTCGCTTATTATTATTATTATTATTATTATTATTATTATTATTATTATTAAACTATAACCCTAGTTGGAAAAACAGGATGCTATAAGCCCAAGGGCCCCAACAGGGAAAATAGCCCAGCGAGGAAAAGAAACAAGGATAAATAAAATATTTTAATTCAACTTGACAGAAACTTCTTGAAGGACAGATTTACTCTGGCAGATTATGCGATCGCAGCTGCCAAGGTCATAAATGCATAATAATCTTATTGAATTATATCTTTTGTATATGAACATTACCTTAAAATACCTTACGTTTGAAAGTATATAGCGCAATATATATCATTCTATAGTTAAGAAATAGGTCTAGTATCAATCTTCCATTCTTATTCAATAACTGCAAATCATAACCATATATAGAATCCTAGTACCTTTAAAATTAATTTTAAAAATTTGGGCAACTTTAAAAATACAGAAAACATTTCTTTCGTGGTCATTCTAACCTTATTTCGAATATATATATATATATATATATATATATATATATATATATATATATATATATATTCATACTAAATTTTACAAATAAATAGTGGTTGAAATGGAAAAGACATTCCAAGATTGGAAAGCAAGCAAATTGAAAAAACTTCAAATTGAACAATGAATAAACACAAACACACAACCGTGTGTGTGTGTTTGTGTAAGTAACCTGAGGCTGCATTACATTTCCTAAATCTACAATTTTATAAGATACTATGATTGCTCTCTTAAACAATTTTGACTGATACCCTTAAACAAAACCTACTAAAATATCTTTGTGGGATATACAATTAAGTAAATAAAATATATTCAGGCTAATCTATGCATTTTAATGTATTTTATGGTTAATACTTCATCAAGGCATAAAAGGTTCATAAACGTAAAACTTGCCAAGAGTCATATGAAATCGATGAAACAAAACAGTGAAAGACTTCATCGGTCTCGTTTATCATTTAAAATCAATTCCTTCAACCCACCCACTGAAGAAAATTATTTCTATGTAACCCTACTTTAAAAGCAATTAATTTTTTTAAAAAAATAAGAAAATGATTCTCAAGTAACCTTTTTTTACCACTTCCGTTCACATGTGACTACTCTAAACATCTGTTGTCACATGACCACTTACACATTTTCTTTTCACAAGATTCGGACGCTCTCTCTCTCTCTCTCTCTCTCTCTCTCTCTCTCTCTCTCTCTCTCTCTCTCTCTCTCTCTCTCTCTCTTCTTTTGGTAACAATAAGGGTCCCCGAACCCCGTCTGTCCTGACATGGTGTCTGTCAGAGAGAGAGAGAGAGAGAGAGAGAGAGAGAGAGAGAGAGAGAGAGAGAGAGAGTTTTGTGTCATTCTATTCCCCAGTTCGTCCAATGTTACAATTTCTTCTGAATGGATTCTAGACGCGTAGTACAAGGCGTTCTTTTGGGCCTTTGTACTCGTCTACTAATTCATCTTGCCGCCAAATGGGATTTTTCTCGCCTTTAATCTTTATCAAAGAAGTCAAAGGAATCCTACTTATTTCTTTGAGAAAATAAATAAATAAATGAATAAATAAATAAGAAAAAAAGGATAACCTTTTGTGTAACATTTCCTCTTCAGATATATTCTGAGAATATCAAAATTTCAAAATGCCATTTGAACATAAGCCACTAAAGCAATGCAACGGCCATTGAAACAGAATTAATATCACTGTGATACAATGAAAAACCTTTGAAATTAATTATATTAGTTCTGTTTAAATGGTAGTTTCGTTACCTTGTGGATTTTGTTCAAATGTTCTTTTGAAATTTTGATATCCTCAGAAAATTATATGCGCGGATATGTTATAATCAAGGTTGTCCATTGCTTTTTAATTACATATCCTCGCATATAATTTTCTGAGGATATCATAGTTTCAAAAGGGTCATTTAAACAAAAACCCCAAAAATACTCTTTAAACCGAATTAAGTTAATTAATTACAAATGTTTGTTCATTGTATCGCAACGATAAATCAACACAACATTACTATCGTTCAAGATAGCTCCCATTCATTTAAAGCAACAATTCCTCCCCTTCATTCGCCTTTGATCCTATTGGACCTCATTTGCTTAAAGTAATTCCTTAGCAATAAGTGAATCATTGTAATTAATCTTGTTGCTCTTATCTACAATTAATGGGATGCAACTGTAAATGAAGTCGGTAACAATCGAATTCATCGGTATGAATAGTTCCATATTAATATTTAGAATTATCTATTGAAGATGAAAAAATGCAAGATGAGGTAGTTACAACCCAAAGAGTTATGGAAAGGATAATTATGGGAATGACATTAAGAGAAAAAAAGAGCAACAAGGATACGAGAGCAAACGAAAGTAGGGGATATTCTAACAACCAGTAAGAAAATAAATGGACACTGGCAGGATATATAATGAGAATGACGGACAATTGACTGACATTAAGGATAGCAGAAAGGGTCCTAGTGATAGTAATACAAGCAGAGGAAGGAAGAGAAGACGACGGATGGACTACCTATGAAAGTTGTACAGTGGAAATTATTCAAATTATATCAATTAAATCTTCCATCATAATTCAAATAAGTCTGATTTGAAACTTTAATAATAGATTAGATTTACAATGGATATTTGAATAATATTACTGAAATATATTTGAGAAAGCAAACAATAATAAGATGACTTTAGGAAACTTATCTTTCACAAATCTCAAAAGTCTTTAAAAAAAGTATTCATAAATTTAATAATCTTAATAGCAGCCTTTTCCATATTACTTGACTGCAACTGATGTTTGAACGCATGAACGCAAAAGGAGATTTAATTCTTTATATCTGGCATGTATAAATATGTAATTAAATTTAAAGCTTTGATGGACTGAATTATGAAACTTGAAAACTTTGGAAATCTTTCCAGCCCACCTTTAAGGGACCTTTCAATAATATGATGATATGAATAAAAACAAGAATTAATATAGCTGTGGACGCGTTGAGATCAGTTTTCAATGAGATTCCCGAAAGGTAACAACACAAACTCTTCACCATGAGTCCGAACAGGCGAATGCCTTCATAGTGATACTTTGTTTACCTCACGGGCTCTTTTCCTGATCTTGTCACACGCTGAAAAGCCCTACGCCCTGCAGAACTACGAGATTTCTTTGACGTATACATTCTTCAAGTCAAGGTCTATAGACCTTGCTTCAAGTATTCGAAGGATCACACAGCGTAATCCTTATTAATTGTTGAGTCAATTAACTGGAGGAGAGGGATTGCAGGCAATGTTCTTCACAAATTAAAATAACTTTTAGGGAATAAAATGAGTAAAGAAGTGACATATTCTTATAGAATTGATTTTTGTAAGGAAACTATCATGAATGAAAAAGAAATCAATGTTATTTATCGGCAGTTATTCATCATAAATGTCTATTTTGTTTTGTATACTTCCGTAACTTTTAAAATCCACTTACAAGTCAACTTCATGATTTATATTTTACAAAGTAAGACGGGATTCAAAATGGATATTGAAAAGTTAGTCAGACATCGGCCTGAATAATGAAACCTGAGCACATATTTAGTTTTTACCAAATATGAATGTATGTCTTTATACACAAACACTATACATAGGTTTCAAACACACAGAAAAACACACACACACATATATGAATATATATATATATATATATATATATATATATATATATATATATATATATATATATATATATATGTATATATATATATATATGAAGAATTTCGTTCTCGTTCATACAATTTTTAGACCTGAAGAACTGGGCCATGTAATTATAAACCGTGTGTGAATCAGCCCAAATCTATATTCAGATAAGTTACGGACCTTCCATGACACATAACCTAAGGTCGAACAACACATTTCTTCCGCCATCTTTAATATCATGCCCAAGCGTACATCATTATTCAAGACGACGCTGGAAGAAAAATATTTACTACTTGATATCTTCGGATTGTCTGAAATTATATCATATAAAGCCATATTTGAAAAAAGAAAAAAAAAAGTTATGAATTCCCATTCGTCGAATTCATGTATATGTTTTTGTATACAGAATATTTTACTTTAGCACAAAAGATACTTTAGAGAAAAACAAATTCAGTACATCTGTAAGTTCCACAAACATACAAATTCACTCTGATTTTAATGAGTGTGATCTAAGAGCGACACATTATTGAATAAAAATCAATTAAAATGTATTTCATGCGCTTAATAATAGTATATAGCGTAAACCATAATATAAGCTTATATAGCATAATTCCACATGTTAA
>NC_090727.1:94376177-94378677 GCF_036898095.1 Palaemon carinicauda | reverse complement strand
CCATCTCGCGACACGTGAATTTAGCTTCGGTACTCAATCCCGCGTATTAAATAGGTACTACAAGATAATAGAGAAATTAACAAATATTATTTCTAAAGCGGACTTGACAGAAAAACCGATCTCAGGTTTGATCTTAAGATGAAAGCAAAAACAAAGCAAATTCTCGCTTGTGAAAGTCTGCTAATTTTAAACTCTCCTTTACAAGAAATTATCGTTCAAATATTTTCAACAGGATCAAGCATAGTAAATATTAAACACCACTCTATCACGAAAGAGAGAGAGAGAGAGAGAGAGAGAGAGAGAGAGAGAGAGAGAGAGAGAGAGAGAGAGAGAGAGAGAGAGAGAGAGAGAGAGAGAGAGAGAGAGCATTTCCTAGTAATGTTTATGGCCAATTCGTTTACGGGAGATCAAATTTAGCACGGCACAAAGCAATACTATCGAGTCAGACTGATTCATTGCCTGTATAAAAGGTCAAACAGTGAAATTCCCCAAATGAAAATAAAGTCCCTTTTACGATCACTGTAATCAAATGGGAATTAGGAACATTTTTTCTCCACTAAGGTCCAACGAATGTTCGGAACATCTGCAAAAGTTATAAATATTCAGGTGTGAGAGTTATTGACTCTAGAATATACTTTTATGCTGTAGTCTCCTTTCTGAAAGATTTATTTTGAATGGAATATTTAAATAACACTAAAAATAAGCTCCATTTTGAGGTCTGATTAACATACGAACATACATTTAAGCTGTAGTCTTTTCTGAGCGGTTTATTTCAATAAAATATTTCAGAGAACCCTTAAAACTAAGCCCCATAATCATTCCAGGGCATATTTCCAAGTACAAAACTTATATCTTAACCATCTTGAGTCAATTAAATCTGCCAATACTAAAACGTAAAATTTTCATCACGAAAAAGCAACTATTCCATTCTTGCGCTCCCAAGTCTGTGTCTGTGTCTGACGGTTTATGAAGTATCCCTGCTTACGCTATTAAGCGTTCAGACGGGATTTCCAAATCACTTATAGTTAAAAATTTAAAAGTCTATGTAATATAAAGAGGGTTAATTGCATTTGTCTCAGTGTTAGAGCTGAGTGAAAATAAATGGGTTTTCAATAATTTTTTGAACTGAAAGATATTTTCAGCACACTTAACTGATGCCGGAAGTTGATTATACAATCTAGGAGCGCAGTGTTTAAAAGTTCTCGAACCAAGAGTGGTCGTTGCACGAGGCTCATGAAGTCTGTAATCATCACGGGAAAGGCGTGTATGAACACCAGGCCCTACTACGTATCTTTTCAGGCAACCTTTAAGATACAATGGCTCTCCCGTGTTAATAGCTTGATATGTTAAGATGCAAAGTTTAAAAATAATCCTTGCTTTGACTGGTAACCAGTGTAATTTAATTAAGGTTGGAGTAATATGTTCTCACGGGGATATACCAACAATTAGTCTAGCAGCTCTATTCAAAATCATTTGAAGTTTCTTAAGACGATAATAAGGTTAATTGTAATACAACGAGTTACAATAGTCTACTCTCCTAACTACCAAACTATTAATTAGCAGCTTAGTGGCATCTTCGTTAAGATATTTTCAGATGGATGCGATATTCCTCAGATGATAATTTGCGGTCCTAACCACATTGTTAATATGTTCATCAAATGTCAAAGAACCATCAACTACTACCCCGAGATCTCTGACTTTATCAGTTAACAAAATATTTTCCTTATTGATGGAGATGCTATTAACGTTATCAAACCTTCTTAAGTTATATTTAGTGCCAATTAGGATACATTCAGTTTTATTTTCATTTAGTTTCAGCTTTTTCTTTTGCATCCATTTCGAAACATCTGCCATAAGTCTATCAATAACAGCTTGATCTTCAATAATGTCATCCACTATTAAATAGAACTGGGTGTCATCAGCAAAAAATTTACATTGAACGCCATGTAATTTAAATATCCAAGACAACTCGATTGTATAAATACTAAAAAGAACCGGGCCAAGTACGCTTCCTTGTGGAACACCCGTGGTGAGCTTTCTACTTTCAGAATATCTATCTTTAACCTTCACCTTGAAAGATCTATTCGATAAATAGTTATTAAACCATTTAAGAGCATCCCCATCGATCTCAATAGCAGTCATATCCTCTATTAACACTTCATGAACCACTGTGTCAAAAGCAGCGCTAAGATCTAGAAGAATGAGCAAGCTACATCTACCGTCATCAGAGAAACAGAACAAATCATTTATTACGGCACAAAGAGCTGTTTCAGTAGAATGGAATTTCCGATAAGCCGATTGATCTTCAGGAATAGCTCCAATTACTTTCAAGCGCTGACTGAGTTGATCTAAAACGGAAGTCTCGATCCTTTTTGACAAAAAAGACAAGCTAGAAATTGGTCTGTAAGATTTCAATTCTTGATGATCAAGGGATCCTTTAACAGATGGTTTAATGATAGCAACTTTTTCAGAGGACGTGACTAAGCTCTTAGTAATACTC
>NC_090727.1:94361177-94371177 GCF_036898095.1 Palaemon carinicauda | reverse complement strand
TATATATATATATATATATATATATATGTATAAATATATACACATATACACATATATATATATATATATACATAAATATGTATTCTTATATACTTATACACATATATCCATATATATATAAATACATATATATATATATATATATATATATATATATATATATAGATATAGGTATACATATATACATATATATATATATATATATATATATATATATATATATATATATATATATATATATATATATATATCTATAATTATACATATACATATATAAATAAATATATTACATACACATATAAGTATATAAATCTTTTTATTCCTTCATTCATTCCATCAGTGCTAATGAGAAATAACTCTGGCTGTTCCTCTCCTTCGCCTACGCTCTACCAATGCCTTCAATCTCTGCCAGACGTACGAAATTTCAGAATATAAGTGAAAAAATTGCTATATATATATATATATGAAAAATAAACAAGCAAAGACGATTCTGTCAAACTCAGTCATGCAGAAAACGCAGTAAAAATGACGTCAGCATTTAAATACTTCGTCTTCAGTATTTGTAAAAATAATTGCCTGAAGCTTGGGGAGAGGGTGTACGATATGTTCTTGCAGACATAGCAACAACAAAACGATTTTCGATATCTGAAAGTTGTTATGTCTAAACACCATAGCGGACGGTCCCCTTAAAGCAAAATGGGTGTTCAAAACAGAGGTGATGAATTAGCCTAACTCATGGATCTAAGCAGATCAACCGACAGTCTCTCACTGCAAAACAGGAGCCGGTAAGTTTAGCTCTAAAAGAAGAGATCCAATCTGAGTGAAGATCAAATCCTTCGAACCTCCAGGTTTTGAAAGCAACTGATGGAAGACCGTTCTATGCCTCAATATGTAACATCTCCGGCGAATGACTTTTGTTCTAAAATTATTTTAAAGCTCTCATAATACTATAATTTTGGTTGAATAATTATCTAAATCAAAATCAAAAGTAATAATTGTTTACAAATATCAATATTACAAATGAAATTAATGTAATACATCATTTAAATTAACATAATACTTTCTCATTTCTTATCTGCAAAATATGAATTCAAGGATACCCTGCTATTTCCCTCTAGTCATATTTACAGGCTGCCAACTCTAGAGCCCGTGTCTTGCATAAGGCAAGGCAATCTTATACATACATTCTAGTCATATTATTCCCTCGATGGAATCTTCTCTGTACTCACATTCCCGGCCATCATCTTTTCAATATACACAAGGATGAGATTCTACCCGATTGTGACGTCATGATATCAATAGAATGTGTGAGAGGGAATGTTTATCTAAATCTACAAACTGGTGCAAAGCGGGACTTTTCAACGCTATTCTCATTCTAGATTTGGTAGGAGGTTTGGTCTTGAATATTTACAACAAAAATGTCTTTAAAGCAACAAAGAGGAGAAAAAAATATCAAAATAGTAATGGAGAAGAAAATATCTAAATAGCAAAAAAGTAGAACAAGCACAAGTAGACAGTTTTGGTCCAGTGGAGGACAAAGGTTTCATACATGACATTATTCACTTTGACCTGTGTTCTAGCTTAAATTCCTTCAGTTACCCTCATGAAGGAACAAAAGTTAAAGATAAAACTAAACCATGACAGATAGTTGCCTTTTATGTGGGTCTTTGGTGGGGGGGGGGGAGTAGACAGGATGTGAATGCTGTGGAAGGTAATACCACAAGAAGTATGTCTTTATAGACCCCAAAATCAGTGACAAAGTCATAAAAAAATTGAAATGAATTTGCCCTAATTGTGTACATGAAGCAAAGTAAAAAAGCCACGACAACTATGCCGAAAAAGGATAATTTAACCTTTTCACTGCGGCTCCATTCGGATCGTGTCCGTCCACCATAACGGCAAGATTTAGGAAAAAATAAATTAAGGTAAATGTTTTTATATGTACTTTGGAAGAAAGACCATTAATCGCCGAATTCAGTGGTATATAACAAATCTTGTGAAATTAACTGTATGAACTTTTATTTGCGAATAAAGGTCGTAAATTCCGCTGCCAGCCGTAAGAGCATATTATTCAGAGACCGGGGGGATATAGTAGTGGGAAGGACGGTGTGGAGTCGGATTTTGACGGTAAATTAAAGACACAGCAGGCGGCCTCTTTTGGAGGATAATCTGTCAGCTTATAGGTCTACCTCTGAATGACATCAGTGACAACACATGGTCTTCGTTCTAAATCTTTCATTCCTTGTATTTGCACAGCTCTAACTTACGAACATAGGACAATAAGTATTTGATTACACTTCACGCAGTTGTAAAAGATTTATAAGATCTGATTTCCTAAAAATATTAATTACTACCTTCAACTCGTTTTTTTGTAATGGGTATAATAATTTTCCAATTATTACGAAGCATATTATAATTATGTTACAAACATTATATATGGTACCCTATAATCGAAATATTGATTAGGATAAGTAGATATTTTAATTTGCCTACTTGCATTTTTATTAGACCATTAAATGTTGTAGCAGATGGTTGTTATTATATATTCTTTCATGGTTACATAAAAATAATAATTTCAGAGAAGAATGCTCTCTTATAGGCATACTATAATTATCTGTCTCACAAAAGTTTTACTCTTACAAATGATCATAATTATATGCAAAAATTAACATGGATACTCATTTGTGTGATATAGAGAGAAAATTATTATAATTGGGCGAGAGAGATATTTGATTACTTCCAGCGTATCATTTCAAGATAACCAGGATAAGTAAAAAAGCATAATTATTCTGTATTTACATTTTAATTACTTGACAAGGTTATCAATACTAAAAAAAACCGAAAATAAGATATTTAAAAGAAAATACATTTATCCTTAGCTACAAACAGAATTAGAAAACATTTACAGTATGGTATATTTTAAAACATGGCTTATTATTCTGTATTTACATTTTTATTACTTGACAAGTTATCAATACTAAAAAAAAACCGAAAATAAGATATTTAAAATAAAATACATAAATCCTTAGCTACAAACAGAATTAGAAAACCTTTACAGTATGGTATATTTTAAAACATGGCTAATTATTCTGTATTTACATTTTTATTACTTTACAGAGTTATGAATACTAAATAAAAACTGAAAATAAGATATCTAAAATAAAATACATTTATCCTTAGCTACAAACAAAATTAGAAAACCTTTACAGTATGGTATATTTTAAAGCATGGCTCAATGCAAAGAGGAACATCACACGCAGAACACTGATAATATGTTCTCTTTGATTTCCTTTCTTTCTTAGTACTATGGGAGCAAACGTGGCATCGTTTTCGAGGCTTGGGGTTATTTTCGGAGGGGGGCAAATGACGCTGGGAAATGTTTCCCAGTGCATCCGGTCAAGCGCGTTAGATTATCACCAATCACTCCTACTTCCCTCGCTCTTACTACTGCTCCCTGATATCTATATATTAATTGCCTTATTACCTGTTTTATGAAATAGTTAAATGGAGGCTTGTTCCCAGTTTTTGCCTGGCACGTCGTATATGCATTGAGAAGGCACATCTATATTATATGAAAAAATAACTTCTTATACCACTTAGAGCTTTTTCTCATACACTCATTGGTACTCATATACATATCACTTTTATCAACTAAACGCATTCATACATTATATTCTACTACAGCATGTGGTTTTTGTACCTTTTCACCGGTGAAATGATCGAGCTTATCTGTTTGAACAATGTTTCCTTTATGCACAGAAGAAAGAATATGAACTTCTCGCTTATGATGCCACTTCAAGCATAGGAGATTATTGGTAATAAGTGCTTATCGTGTGCTTTCTCTCTCTCTCTCTCTCTCTCTCTCTCTCTCTCTCTCTCTCTCTCTCTCTCTCGTTGCAGATGAAGTGAAATATATTTACAGAATATTTATAAAGAGTTCTACAATAGAAGAGAGAGAAATAGGACACACATGCTACGAATAAACGGCTGCTAACCTACAGTTTAGCAATATATACATATCGCTGTTAAATGTTACGTCTAAATATCACATGCTCTCGTGATTTTGGTGCTCACGTACACGCGCACGCACGTACACATTTGTACATACATACATATACCAAAGGCACTTCCCCCAATTTTGGGGGGTAGCCGACAACAACAAGAAACAAAACAAAAAGGGGACCTCTACTCTCTACGTTCCTCCAGCCTAACCAGGGACTCAGCCGAGTTCAGCTGGTACTGCTAGGGTGCCACAGCCCAACCTCCCACATTTCCACCACAGATGAAGCTTCATACTGCTGAGTCCCCTACTGCTGCTACCTCCGCGGTCATCTAAGGCACCGGAGGAAGCAGCAGGGCCTACCGGAACTGCGTCACAATCGCTCGCCATTCATTCCTATTTCTAGCACGCTCTCTTGCCTCTCTCACATCTATCCTCCTATCACCCAGAGCTTTCTTCACACCATCCATCCACCCAAACCTTGGCCTTCCTCTTGTACTTCTCCCATCAACTCTTGCATTCATCACCTTCTTTAGCAGACAGCCATTTTCCATTCTCTCAACATGGCCAAACCACCTCAACACATTCATATCCACTCTAGCCGCTAACTCATTTCTTACACCTGTTCTCACCCTCACCACTTCGTTCCTAACCCTATCTACTCGAGATACACCAGCCATACTCCTCAGACACTTCATCTCAAACACATTCAATTTCTGTCTCTCCATCACTTTCATTCCCCACAACTCCGATCCATACATCACAGTTGGTACAATCACTTTCTCATATAGAACTCTCTTTACATTCATGCCCAATCCTCTATTTTTTACTACTCCCTTAACTGCCCCCAACACTTTGCAACCTTCATTCACTCTCTGACGTACATCTGCTTCCACTCCACCATTTGCTGCAACAACAGACCCCAAGTACTTAAACTGATCCACCTCCTCAAGTAACTCTCCATTCAACATGACATTCAACCTTGCACCACCTTCCCTTCTCGTACATCTCATAACCTTACTCTTACCCACATTAACTCTCAACTTCCTTCTCTCACACACCCTTCCAAATTCTGTCACTAGTCGGTCAAGCTTCTCTTCTGTGTCTGCTACCAGTACAGTATCATCCGCAAACAACAACTGATTTACCTCCCATTCATGATCATTCTCGCCTACCAGTTTTAATCCTCGTCCAAGCACTCTAGCATTCACCTCTCTCACCACTCCATCAACATACAAGTTAAACAACCACGGCGACATCACACATCCCTGTCTCAGCCCCACTCTCACCGGAAACCAATCGCTCACCTCATTTCCTATTCTAACACATGCTTTACTACCTGTGTAGAAACTTTTCACTGCTTGCAACAACCTTCCACCAACTCCATATAACCTCATCACATTCCACATTGCTTCCCTATCAACTCTATCATATGCTTTCTCCAGATCCATAAACGCAACATACACCTCCTTACCTTTTGCTAAATATTTCTCGCATATCTGCCTAACTGTAAAAATCTGATTCATACAACCCCTACCTCTTCTAAAACCACCCTGTACTTCCAAGATTGCATTCTCTGTTTTATCCTTAATCCTATTAATCAGTATTCTACCATACACTTTTCCAACTACACTCAACAAACTAATACCTCTTGAATTACAACACTCATGCACATCTCCCTTACCCTTATATAGTGGTACAATACATGCACAGACCCAATCTACTGGTACCATTGACAACACAAAACACACATTAAACAATCTCACCAACCATTCAAGTACAGTCACACCCCCTTCCTTCAACATCTCAGCTTTCACACCATCCATACCCGATGCTTTTCCTACTCTCGTTTCATCTAGTGCTCTCCTCACTTCCTCTATTGTAATCTCTCTCTCATTCTCATCTCCCATCACTGGCACCTCAACACCTGGAACCGCAATTATATCTGCCTCCCTATCATCCTCAACATTCAGCAAACTTTCAAAATATTCCGCCCACCTTTTCCTTACCTCCTCTCCTTTTAACAACCTTCCATTTCCATCTTTCACTGTCTCTTCAATTCTTGCGCCGGCCTTCCTTACTCTCTTCACTTCTTTCCAAAACTTCTTCTTATTCTCTTCATATGACTGACCCAGTCCCTGACCCCACCTCAGGTCAGCTGCCCTCTTTTCCTCACGTAGCTTGCGCTTTACTTCCACCTTTTTCTCTCTATATTTTTCATACTTCTCTATACTATTACTCTGCAGCCATTCTTCAAAAGCCCTCTTTTTCTCTTCCACTTTTACCTTCACTCCTTCATTCCACCATTCACTGCCCTTCCTCATGCTGCCTCCAACAACCTTCTTGCCACATACATCACACACACATATATATATATATATATATATATATGTATATATATGCATATATATACATACATATATATTTATATATATATATATATATATATATATATATACATATATATATATATATATATATATATGTATATATATATGTATATATATAAATATATATATATATATATATATATATATATATATATATGTATATATATGTATATATATAAATATATATATATATATATATATATATATTTTATATATATATATATATATATATATATATATATATATACATATATATATATATATATATATATATATATATATATATAATTAATGGCATTTTCGCTTCTAGAAAGCTTGAGGTTTAGCAGAAAGGCGAAGGAAAGCAGATACTTCAGCATTTGGACAGTATATTGGCTAAGCTTTCGGGAACAACATTTCCCATCATTTGAGCTAAAAAAGTGAATGTAAAACACAGGTCAATAGACATTACGTTAGTCAATGAAATTCTGTTAAAAAGGCAAGAATTATAATAAATACATCGAAATACTTAAAAAATGAAGTGGATGAAATATGCTAAAAAATTATAAATTAAACCATATAAATAAAATAAAAAATTAAAATGTTAAAACATTAAATGAATGATATAGTAAAAGAGCAATATCGAAATCAGAACAAATACACAGAAAACTTTAAAGAAGAATTCACAAAACATCATAGATATGGGAATCAAAATAATAATACACAGAAATAACCTGGAATAAAAGAAAAAAAAAACAGACAAAATAAAATAAACTCTGGTTAAGAAAGAAACACACCTAGTATGGAAAAAATCCAAGACTGAGACATGAAAGGACGGGGAGGTTTAGATGTTAGAGCATGTAAGTAATGGTTTGAAGATTATTGCCTCTTCAAACCATTACTTACATGCTCTTCAACAAAAAATCACGAGAGAATCTGACCAAAATGGAACGTAATCGCCGCTATGCAAATTCAAGGCATAATTTCGTTTGAACTTTCAATGACTAATAACAAACCTCAGCGCAGAGGACTAAAAGGTAGACCTTGTAAACAAAAATAAAATTTCAGAGCCACGTACTAAAATATTTTTTCTCTTAATTGTACAGCAGAAGAGGCAAGAGACTGCAAAATAGAGGCAATTACTCAGGGACACGGAGCTTAGGTTCGAATAACACGCAAGATTAACATTCTAATTCGGGATGCAATTAGACGCTCGGCCAATTTAAATATGTTTCGTCTATTGCTTCAACTCCAGACTGGCAAGTTACGGCTTGTGCAGTATAATAACTACTTTTAACCAAGCTCTAATAATTAAATGTTTACTGTTACTGTAATGAATAATCAAATTCCAACAAATTTTGCAAATAGTTTCCAAATTTGAAGCGCTGAACGATTATTGTTTTATTTTCCATGGCAGAGAGACAGAGAAGGACAGTGTATCAATCACACGATACTCATACATAGGAATATCTATCTATTTGAAATCCAAAGGCTTTCCATTATTGGATGAGCAAAAAGGAAAAGAGGTAAACGACTATTTTATCATTCACTTGTGAAATTACTCTTCGGTATTAAATTACATGAGAAAAGAAATGAAAAGAGAAACTTGGAAATATTTTGAACAACGGATATTTTAATAAACACCAAAAATATGATCCCGGGCTGATTACTGAAATATTGCTCTCCGTCTTAGTGCCAGGTCTTAATTTGCTGCAACTCTTCCTCCGAAGATAATGCAAAAGTTAGAAGAGAAGAAATGAGACACAAAAGATCTGTTTTAACTTTACCGTAATCAATATTTCTCACTTTAGATAGTATACTGATTAAGGAAATCTAACCTAGTCAACAGTAACAATAATCTATCTGCGAAAATTGGGAAAATATAATTCATGAAGACTCTCCACATGTACATGGAAGAAATGATAGTGTAAAAATAATACAAATAAGTATTTACTTTCACGCAATATCTCGAATAGGATTCATATGCTTTAGTAACACAGTGAATCGTTAAATACTTATAACCTGTTCAATTACCTTCTCTGTTTTATGCTATTGCCAAAAAATTCTTAGAGCTGTTCGTGTTCTTAGTAGACGACCTAAAACAAGTCCGAGAGGAAAATGCATTAGAGTCATATCTATTACATAAGTGAGAAATCCATAAAAAGTAACATTTGCGCTAAGTTCTTTTGATATCACCTTCCTTCAAACTAGGAACTATAGAGCAAAGAACAGACCCTTGTCAGTACAACAAAGATTAATCAAACATTACGTAAATATTATACGTATGAATACAGGCATAAACTATTCTCGCCAAATCATTAGGGTTCAGTATGCTACCCATCACTGGCTGGGTGAACTTATAGAAGATTTATAATATATATATATATATATATATATATATATATATATATATATATATATATATATATATATATATGTATATATATATATATACACGTATATACACAAATATACAGCATATAGCCTATAAATGTGCATACACACACACACACACACACACACATATATATATATATATATATATATATATATATATATATATATATATATATATATATATATATATATATATATACACACACACTTTGTACCCTGAAGAAGTGTATGTAATACATGAAAGCGCTTTGTACCTGGTCTTTTACTTTCCTGTTTCATGTGGATTTTGTGTATATATATATATATATATATATATATATATATATATATATATACATGTATGTGTGTATGTATGTATGCATGTACGTATATGTGTATGCTTTTGGGTTGAATCTGATTAATATTTAGATCTATTAAAAGTCGCACACGATAAAATAAACTCAGCCAGAAGCATTTATCATAAAAGAATTTCCAATTAATATATATTCCCAAAGTTGAATTCTGTATTAAATGCTATTTATGGTTGATGTGTACACATACAAGATATATATATTTATATATATATATATATATATATATATATATATATATATATACATGTATGTATATATATATATATATATATACATATATATACATATATATATATATATATATGCATATATATATACATATATATATATATATATATATATATGCATATGTATATACATATCTATCTATCTATCTATCTATATATATATATATATATATATATATATATATATATATATATATATATATATATACATACATAATGAAGATTTCCAGATGATAAGAGGATTTCAATAGGACACAAAAAGAATATAATTAAACTAAGATAATGTTCAATTAATATGGAGAAAGAAATATAAATCAAGGGATATTGACGAGCCTCTATAGACTATTAATGAATATAGGTACTTAGAGGAGATTTCAAGTGTTTCACCAGGACATGAGACCGAAATTAAAAGGATAACTTCATCCAAAATACAGTCGGAATCCTGTCCGTCAATAGAGAAATTCCTTATTGTTCGTCCCCATTCATCAAGGGCCTGACATATTACATATATAGCGTCATTGCATTCCAAGTGGCATCTTTCAAGTCTTATTGGTGCCATCCTTCCATCTCAATCTTCCCAGTCGTTTTCTACCTTCAAGAATCCATTCCCCAATTCCGTGTACATCCTGATTATATTCAGGCATTCGATATATG
>NC_090727.1:94335961-94348177 GCF_036898095.1 Palaemon carinicauda | reverse complement strand
CATCCCCTTGCTAAAAGGTCTCTTCTATTCTGTTCATAGTATCTCATTCATTTCCTGAATCGCTAAATGGTATTTTGTAAATTATGCATTTTTGATTAACACTTCCGTTAGAAATTAGGTTTAAAGTTTTTATCTCTCTCTCTCTCTCTCTCTCTCTCTCTCTCTCTCTCTCTCTCTCTCTCTCTCTCTCTCTCTCTCTCTCTGTGGCAAGTATTTTCCCTTTCTTAATCTATGAAAACGGAACTTCTGGTAAATCACCTTCTATGAAGAGGTTCAGAATGTCTTGGGATTTTCGTAGTCGTCTCGAATTCTGTTTACATCTCTGGGTTCCAACTGCGTGTAATTTTTTCCCATGATGTCTCTGCAATATTGTTATTCAAAGGTTGAAGGTGTCTGGTTTCAGTTCCAGTTTCATCAGAAAAGATGCTCACCAGAAGGTCACCCGGGTAAGCCCAACTCCCCCATTGTGGTGGCCAACTACAGTAGTGGCCTCCCCAGTAAACAGTTTAAACTCACGGTACTGGGCCGGGATCGATTTAATGCCGTGAGAATGCTAGGCGAACACGATGGAACGTTAGAATTTTATGTCCTACAAAGCTTGCGAAAGACATCCTTCAATCTCTGTAGACTATCTGTGTCCATTCCACATGGCAAATTCCTATTAAGGACAATTTAAGTACTTGTGAACGACATAACATTTGGATATTAAAGATTGCTTAGGTTGAGGCATGATAAGAAGAGTAGAAATCGGCCTAGAAATTCTGGGGAATTTGTACGAATAGAAATTAATTTTTATCTATATTTTATACTTTTCAAGGTATTCTGGTTGTCATGGCCCTTTTCTCTACGCGTCTGTTCCAGTGTCCGCAGAGCAAAAAAAAACAAAATCTTTCCCTGACATAACCTTTTCTTTGATCTGTCAGAGAAGAAGGCCTCCCCAGATTCCTGGAATCAATATACATATATATATATATATATATATATATATATATATATATATATATATATATATATATATATATATATATATATATATATATATTTTATCTCAGAGGTTTTATTCTTTTGCTAATACTGTTACCCCCTTCAATTTCTGCTCAGTCAAGTCTGTCAATCATCAATCGAGGGTGTCTCTTCATCAGATCCTGTAAGAGGCCAAGTGGAAATGGAAGCTTTGATGTGAGCGGTAGTGATGCTATTTGATTATGATCTGTTCTTTTTGGAGAGAGAGAGAGAGGAGAGAGAGAGAGAGAGAGAGAGAGAGAGAGAGAGAGAGAGAGAGAGAGAGAGAGAGTTAATATTTCAGTAGCAACAGCTCAGAAATAGTTGCTGGGCTTTTGGGATTTTTATTTTTTTTTTTTTGTTACTGTAATTGTGTATTTGTAATTCTTGTAATTTTGTTATTAAGAATGAACACTGGTTCAAGTTGCTTTAAAATGTAGAGATGGACTCTCTCTCTCTCTCTCTCTCTCTCTTTCTCTCTCTCTCTCTCTCTCTCTCTCTCTCTCTCTCTCTCTCCTCCTAATTGGTTGAAAGACGGTATAGACTGTCAGAGTCAGAATCCTGATTCAGTATGGCTATTAGATCAGAGATACATGGCCGGGCGCCAGTCCTCTCGGCATTCAATCAAAAGGCCGTCTTGCTTGCAGAGCTTGAACAGGTATCCCAGTTTGAGCGATTCGTAGATTTAAGGATCTAAGGAAAATCTATTTGCCAATCCAGTTTATAGAAGATGAATGGCTACTCTCTTCTCTACTTGTGTGTTCCAGTGTCCGCTTAGAAAAAGCTTACCCTAACAAAAACATATTTATTTGACCTGTCACAGAAAAAGGCCTCTCTAGATTCCTGTAATTACGCCCTTTTTCATCAAAGAAGAGGGTTTCTCTTGCTAATACTGTTATTTTTTTAATTTCTATTCAGTCGAGTCCATCAATCATCAATCGATGGTGTCGCTTCACCAGAGTCTGCAAGAGGCCAGGTGGAAATGGAAGGTTGATGTGGGTGGCTGAGATGCTAATTGATTGTGCTCTCAGTTCCTTTGAGAGAGAGAGAGAGAGAGAGAGAGAGAGAGAGAGAGAGAGAGAGAGAGAGAGAGAGAGGGAGAGAGAGAGAGAGTGGGGTTATTTGACCTTTTCTTGGTATATTTCTTATGCATTCGTTTATTAATTATTTGAGAAAATCCTCCAAAGACTTCACGTCCAGATGTCTCCTTTTTCGGTCTTTTTCAGTTATCATAATGGCCGTTAATCATTTAGAAATCTTTAGGGATGGAGGCTTTAAATTACGTTATCAAAGGACATCAAGAGCAGTAGATTGAAGGTAGTTAATATGAAGGTCATGTGTCAACTAGTTTATTATAAGATTTAATTTTACATTATCTATCTCTTTCCTTACTCGTGTAACATTTTATGTCTTATTTTGCAGGTATGTGTCGTTTGAGACTGCCTCCGGGAATGTGTTTCTACAAGAAGGTATGAATGTCTCTTAGACTTCTAAATTCAATTTTTCTTATGTAATGATGAATTAACAAAGAAAGTAAGTATCTGGCAATTGCGTAATGTAACCTGTAATATTCCTGTAACCTGTTGAACGTTAACCAGACGACATTATAATGATAATTAAGGGACAACACTATTTTCGTAGACAGTGTATGGTGTACTGAAATGAAAACCAAGTTGTCTTTATCTGCGATAAAACATACTTTGTATCATGCCTTTGTAACACACTGGTGTTTCCAATGATGTGTAGAATCGTTCATGAAGCTTCTAAGGTTTTTAACCATGCTTGTTACAAACTCATTTATTTAAATGTAAATGAATTGATCTAGTCTCATAACACCACACTACATGAGGAAGAAATTCCAGCATTGTGGCCATTCTTTTAGAGGAAGAATTCCAGAACTGTGGCCCTACTATATTTGCATTTATGATTTCCCTGGGCCATCTGCAGTATGGTTCGCTACTTGAGAACATTATCTGGGAGCCTCGTGTTCCGCCGAAATGGTTTTAGAGTTCTTCTTAAACTTTTTTAACATTATTTTCGTTGGCCGGAATGCGTTATGTCAAGACATAATAATCTTATGAGGACATGTTTTTAGCTCTGTTTCTTCATCTACTGTTTGCATGATTATGTAGATAGTTATTTGACTATTTTTTACGAACTTTTTACGTAAGGTGGACCTCGTGATTGGTAACAATAAGCTTGGGTATATTTTGGGAGAGCTAGGGATGTTATTTTTGTGAGATAGGCTTCTCACCACATAGTAATTGATTATTTTATTTTTTCTAGCTCGGTTTGTTCATCATGCATGGCCATGTAGAGTTCTTTTATAGTATATTTTACGAAATTTTACTAAAGATACACCTCAGGACTGGTAACAAGAGGCTTAGGTATATTTTGGGAGAGCTAGGAATCCTATCTTGGGTTGATCAGCCATAGTTGAGTATTCTTTTCCACGTTCAGTCTTCTTAATTTGTCGAAAGTGGTGACTGATATTGTTATGGAGAAGAAATACCATCTGGAGGGAGGCGATGGTAAGTTAATCCTGTAGTGTATCGCTAATTAAAGCGAAACTGACCAAGATTAGATAGATCTTGAAGTTCTTCGGGGGGAGACTTGAAGAGCAATTACATCGAAATATTGAGAGAGAGAGAGAGAGAGAGAGAGAGAGAGAGAGAGAGAGAGAGAGAGAGAGAGAGAGAGAGAGAGAGAGAGATTACACATGGGAAGTTTTATTTGCAGATTACGAGAGAAAAAAAAATGGCCTTGATGCTGTGGTATTGTAACAATTTTCCTGCTATAGCAGTGATGCTTTGTACAAGAGAGAAAGAGAGAGCGCCAATCTGTGACAATTAGACGTTTTTCTGTACTGCTGGGCTCTTTGCTATTGCCAGGAAATAACTGCTGTAAAATATCTATAATTGGGTAAAGGAAATGAAGATATCTGGGTTTGCATTATTCATTGGCAATGTGGAAGGTATTGCTAGTAATGTTGTCTAGCTCTCTCTCTCTCTCTCTCTCTCTCTCTCTCTCTCTCTCTCTCTCTCTCTCTCTCTCTCTCTCTCTCTTTCTTTATTATATATATATATATATATATATATATATATATATATATATACAGTATATATATATATATATATATATATATATATATATATATATATATATATATATATATACATATATATATATATATATATATATATATATATATATATATATATATATATATATATATAATAATCTAAATATCAAACTCGGAAGAAATAAGTTTTTTCGGGGTTGTGGTTAAATAAAGGGGTTATGGAAATATTGACATTTTAATTTTGCTTTTTAAACCATTTATGTACTGTATATATTTTAGAAGTTTTGAGTTATTGACCTCGCCTTGAGACGCAAAGGATCTCCTCCAATTTCTTAAATGAGGTTCTCCAGTTATCCGTGGTCACGCGGAAAAGTTTTATTGAGTGTGTTTGTATCCGTCGATGTTTTAACTTTTCTTTTTTACATATTTTTCTGGGTCTTTTGTCCGATACGAGTTAGGTAATTTTTTTTTTTTTTTTTTTTTTTTTGGTTTCAAAAAGGTGCAACCTGTGTCACTTTATTTAACATTGTACAGTTGGAGACAGGAGTTCTTGGTACATCTCGCTCTGAGGAATTACACCCAGCCACACTCTTAAAACTCGGCGAGTTCCTATGATTAGCCAGACCACCACCTCTGCCATCTTCCCTCATACTTCCTTTTTCATTACTCGCCGCGAAGTAAGGGTGTGGCAGGGTGAACTTTTTTGGAGCAAGGTGTACCAGGGGCTCTTGAGCCCAACTGTACACATTGAGAATGTGGATAAAATTCATAAATAAATAACGCTGATATTTTCAAATAAGCACAAGATAAACCACTTTTGTACCTACACAGAATGGGCGAATGATACAGAATGTGAAACATTTCCTGTGTTACGTATTTCAAGAAAAACTCCAGAGTTCAAGAAAAGAGTATTTAATTCATAAGTGTTCGGCAAAGGAAAGATAAGAAATAGAATAATGTATGTAAGCTCTTTGTTATATAGCTCTCTTCACAAAAGTCAATGGTTTCCTAAATCCTATTATATTTTGGGAGTAGGGTTATCCTCATTGTTGTATCTGGTAATGATGGATGTAGTTTTTGGTTTCCTATAAGAATTTAAGTTATTTTCAGTTCCTTTGACCCAATCATAAAGGTTGTTCGGGTATGATCAGTCCATAGATTTACGTCATGAGATGTTGATTCGCAAATAAATCCGATGTGTAACGAATCGTCTGTGTGATCGATTGTCTCTTGTTACGGAATCATTTGTTTTGTTTATCTTTTTTCAGAGTAGGAAGAAAAATTGACATTTAATTAATTGTTATGCTCTATTTTTCAACTAAATTATTTTCATAGTAATAAGAACTGTCAGAGATAGATAAGCAGATAAATAAATTGCCTGTACATAGAGAAAAACTGAAGACTGCGCAAACACACACAGTTGACAAATATGTCTTGTTTCAAGCTGCATTGTCCTTCCCAGAACCTTTTACATTTCAAAGCTTGGTATTCACTCTGGCATCTGTTGTTTGATTCATTCAGCAATTACTACCTTTCTAAAAAGGACTCTTAACAAACAGGCTAATTAGAAGAGGTGGATAAAAGGGTGGGGGCTTCATAAATAGAAGGGAACAAAGAGTTAATTCCAGGCTAATGGGGATTTGGTGTTTGCAGTTGACCTTGAGAAGAGCGAATAATGGACATCATTAAACTGTAGTGGATTACTTCAAATGGTTTTTATCCGATCGTTACGTTAACTGTGCGAGAGGTTAATGAGTTCCTCTCCTCTGCTATATTTCAAACCATTGAAAAATCAATAACTGATAAAGAGTTGTGTGCTGAACAATGTTGCAGTTATTGCATCTCTGATAACAAATAGGGTATTTCTCAATGTAATTTTTTTTATTCAATATTGTATAATCCATCGTAATTGATGCAATGCTTCTTGCTAATTTGGTTACGAATTATTCTTTGAATTGTCACACACTTTGATTGATATTTTCATTTAAATGAGGAATGGATATTTTAATTTTTAGAATTTTATTTTACCTTTTAGCTGTTGTGATATCCTCGTAGATGATCATGTAGACTTATTTTTCTTCTGATATACAGACTGTCGTCTCATTTGTGACCTAGTTATAGGATTACACTGTAAGCTCCCCTCACCCCCTTTTTGTTTGTGGTCAATGATGTTATTGAATGAAGGCTCCCTGTGTGTTTTTGCTGTAACACTTCGCCTTTGGTTGTGTCATTTATCTGTCGCATTTCTATGTACCATTAAGCATTGATGCACATCGGCTCAGGTGGGGAGTCACTTGATTTGACTTTCCATTGAATAGAAGTAATTCAATTTGGTAATTTTCTTTATTGAAAGTCTGATGAATTTCATCTTTTTCTCAGTAATTGCAAATGATTCTGTCGTCTTTATACTTCACCTCTGATAAACTAGGCGTTGTGAATACTTTGTCTCTTGTTTTGCTTAGGTATTTGAATAATTGTCTTAGTATATACTGCTTAGTACAAATTTGCATGATACATAATCCTTATAGAATTTTGAATCTTCATTTTATACTAGACGAGACTGTGTATGTTTGCACGTCACATTTTCTTAGCAACGACAGATTTTCTGAGTCTTTGTTTATGAATTTTCTCTTCAATGTTTGTTCGCAAACCATTATTATGTTGGTTTATAGAATAGTTGGTAATTAATTAAGTAATTTGAATGCGTGCATTGTTTGGACATTGAAAACTTAAATTCACTTAGCGTTTAATGGTGTAACCTGGTTTTCGTCCTAGTGTCAGAAATATTACTGATTTTGTTTTATCTTGACTTATGATTTTCCAGTTCCTGCGATCTCCACTCCCGAATCGTATTCCCCTAATTGATAACATTTTAGGGATTCCATTTGCTGATTATGGCTTCCATGGTGTCAATATTTGATTATGATTTCAGGTGATATAGTTAGGTATTAGTGACTGGTTTTTATTTACTTTAAGGATTAATTTTAAACTACAAATAAACACGAACAATCGAAACCAAAATCCTGAACCCAAAATATTTTTGTTCATTAGATATGGGAATCCTTATCGACTCCAAACCGGAAGCTTAGGCTCTTCCAAGAAGGAAGTAAATATTCTTAATCGAAGGACAAAATATTCTTTGAAAGCCAAGCCAAATCCTGATTAAATGTTTCCATAATTAAGTTATATAGAATGTTCAAGATTTTTAATTCTTAATTTCTGTCTGACGGTTACATTCACGAACAGACAAAGTTACTGGAATGTTCAATGCAATACTTCATCTTTGCTGTGTTGTTGTAAGGTTCGCAATAAGGCTGATGGTCTTTTTATGGAGGGGCCCATTCATACCATATAACGCTAACGCTTGACTGCTTAGGACTCTCTCTCTCTCTCTCTCTCTCTCTCTCTCTCTCTCTCTCTCTCTCTCTCTCTCGTTAATGTACAGTAAAGGGACTCTTTCGATAGCTCCAATGGTGGGCCTTTCTATTAAATTGCTTTTTGGTTGATAGCCCCTTTAGACCATTAAGGGTGTTTGGAATATCTTCTTTGTATCGCCAGTTGTCGATGTTGTTGACTTTTCCTCACTTTGCTGTTGTTGTCTGAACCAAAAGAGCGCTGTTAAGGTTAGATGAGGTTTCATGATTATTATTCAAAGCATTTTTTTTGTTTTGTTTGGATATTGACAAAAGCAATTTGGTTACATCGGTATAATAGCACATAGGATTTATAAGAATATAACGCAAAGGATCTAATAAAGTAGAGTCTGATGTGGTTTTGTGCCTCAAGATTTGTTAAAACAAAGCCATTACGCATTGAGAAATAAATATAGGATTATGATGGCCTATGTGGTAATGTCCCTGACTGGCCATAGCCAGACTGGGGTTTGAGTCCCGCTCAAACTCTTTATTATCAATATTATTATTATTATTATTATTATTATTATTATTATTATTATTATTATTATTTTTATTATTATTAATTGCTAAGCTACAACTCTTGGAAAAGCAAGATGCTATAAGTCCAGAGGCTTATAGCTCCAACCTCACCATCCTTGTGAGCTAAGGATCGGGGATTTGGAGGATACTATTGCCTGGCCCTCCCCGTTCCCAGGTGGGTTGGAGAAGGTTCTTGGGCGCTGATCATATGTATATATGGTCAGTCTCTAGGGCATTGTCCTGCTTGCTAGGGCAATGTCACTGCCCCGTGCGTCTGCCATTCACGAGTTTCTTTTAAACCTATCAAATGAAACCAATATGTTGAGGAATGTGTCTTGGCTCAAGTCTTGCGATGAAAGACACACGCCAGTATATGTTGACGATCAAGGCATTGGGTTTAAACTAGGCTTATTGAAAAAGGCTGCTGGCATGGTCCATGGACCAGGTCAAGATCTTGGACTATGTGAACTTACTAAGCAACTTGGTAGAGTATGATCTATTTAGTCATTTAAGCTTGAAGGGATCCCCGGATATCCATTTATTTTGTAGAAGTAGTTACAGTTTAAACAGCCTTTTGTGTTTGTATCGTATTTCATTTCGGATAGGACGTATTCCATAGAACTAAATAATTATGCAGGTTCTCATCACATTATTATTATTATTATTATTATTATTATTATTATTATTATTAGCTAAGCTACAACCTTAGTTGAAAAATCAGGATGCTTTAAGCCCAGGGGCTCTAAAAAGGAAAATAGCAGAGTGAGAGTGCTAATTATTTTTGTCCCGTTCAAGTGAATGTGAAAAGAATTAACGTTAAACCTTTTTATGCATAGAGGTGGGAAAGGAAGAAATTGATTCACATAGCGTGTTAGGATATGAGGATCAGAGGTTATAATTACATAGTAGCATGAAAGAAGAAATGAGTCACGGAGTATTCGGCAGTTTGTTGAGTCAACTTTCCTTCAATTCCGGGATAAGAAGGACTAGAAAAATGTGAAGACATGAAGAAAAAAAATTGGGAAGCGTGTGTGTGTGCCACCGTTTGTTATGTGTAAGGAATAGGTGATGACTTTGTAATAAAAGGACTTGTTAAAAAGTGTTAGGGGTAATGAGGAGGCAAAAATCTGCATGGATTAGGTGAATTGTTTGAACTAAGCGGCAGAAATCTCCAAGAAGTAAGCAATTGTTTTCATCAAAAGAGGACTTTTGCAGTGTTTTAAAGGTCACTCATGAATCGCAGAGGCAAGGGACAGTGACAGTGCCCTAGCAAGCAGGACAATGCCCCAGAGTCTGACCAAATATACATATGGTCAGTGCCCAAGCCCTCTCTACCCAAGCTAGGACCAGAAGGGTCAGGAAATGGCTGCTGAGGACTCGACAGTTACACATATAGGCTCCACCCCCCACCTCCACCCTTAGCTCACAAGGATGGTTGGGAGTTCATGATGGTGTGGTACAGTATTTATCTTGATAGAATTTTTTTTAATGTTTGTAGAAAGTCAATGGAATTATGGATACTGTATATTTCCGAGTCCCAGTTCCCAAAATGGCGGTTTGATAATTCTATCGAAGTACATGAAGGCTGTACATTTAATTTATAAAAATGCAATGAAAATTCCTTTATTTATAAAGAATCAAGATAACGTAATTTAAATCTGCTAACATGCTCGAGGACTAAACGTTCTAAAGCAGGTGAAATAAAGGAACATAAAATTGAAACATGTCAGAACAGTAACAAGGTTGCTGTTAGTGAATGCCAGTAAGGGGATCCGTCATGAGTATTTCGTTGTCAGGGAAGATATTGATGCTGCCAGGCAGGCTGCCACTGTTACCTCCTCAAAAGATTACTTTGATTTGTATAACATGTTACATGCCTCGGCAATGGTGCCAGGTTGATTGATTTTGAGTTTTGTAGCATCCTGACCAATCGTTGACGCCGATATCGTTTGCTATAAGTAAAGAATAAAAGGAAATCAATTTCAAACCATAAAAGCAATATTCGCCAAAAGGGCGACGCCAAATAGTCCCATTCCGGCTGGAGTGTACCCTCAAGCAAGAGAAGTCTACCACTAGATAGTGGAAGACCATGGTACAGAGGTTATGGCACTACCCAAGACTAGAGAACAGTAGTTTGATTTTGCAATATCCTTCTCGCAGAAGAGGTGCTTGCCATGGCTTAAGAGTCTCTGAATAAAGAGGTTGATATCCAAGTGAAATGGTTCCTTCCCTTTTATCGTTTAGTGTCTGTGATATCATTTTCATGGGAAAAATTGTCACTCTGAGTAGGCGCCTTTTAGGCCTATAGTATATATTAGATATGCGACGAGCTGTTGCACATGTATCTCTGGCTGTCTTATTTACAGCTAACAGCAAACTGGAAGTATTGTCGTTCTTTATGACATCATCCGTATAATTTTACTTATTATAACCAGGACCCACAAGTGGATCCCTATTATAACAATACACTTCTTTTTGCTGAAGATAACAGGAGAGTCAAACTATAAGAAAGTATATCTATAGCTTTCTTGTCCCTTGTGGTAAGCAATCATGAGTGACATGTAGCACCAAAATTACGAACACAACATCTAGTAATGTATTTGTTTTCTTGTTATTTCAGGTGAGGTATCAGTTCTGCAGGACATTTTATGTTGTCTGACAGGGTATGTAAAAGAATATTTAGAATGTTATACAAATTTACGTATAGAAAGTCTGACAAATTCAGTGCATGCATTTCTTTCTAGTACTAAAAGAACCAGTAGCCATTTGGAAACACTTTTTGAACTTGAACAATCGTGCATAGGAGTATATGCACACAAACAACTATTTGCATTACATACACGTGTAGAGGATTGAAATTGGATATGGAATAGACCTCTCGTTTATTTTGAATTATCTAATAGAGGAAATAAAAAAGATGACGGTGTTTCAGCTGCGCCAGAAGAGGTCTGGAACTCTTTCGCTTAAAAGTTTCTCTTTATTTTTTGTTTTATTTCTAATATTTATTAGTTTTATGTTTAAAGAAAAAAAAAATTCTGTTTTGAAAACAATTTGGAAGAAATATCCATTATGAAGGGGGGCGGGGTGTTACGCAGTAATTTACACATCGGTAGTAAATGGATGTTTCTTTTCCATATTCATGATTTTTTTTCTATTATTCTTTATTAATTTATCGTATTGATAACAGCAATTACCATGATAAATATGAAGCTTACGTTTTCAAATTTGAAATTTTGGATTGAGTTATCCCAGTACACATTAAACGCTCAGCCTCACTATCCTTGAGAGGATGGGTTTTTGGACGCCTACAGGTCTACCTGCTGAGTCATCAGCAGCCATTGCCTGGCCCTCCCTAATTCTAGGTTACTAGAAAGAAGTCTTGGGCTCTCATCATTTATATATATATATATATATATATATATATATATATATATATATATATATATATATATATATATATATATATATATAGTTGGTCAGTCTCTAAGTCTAGGACGTTGTCCTGTCCCTTGCCTCTTCCATTCATGAGTGACCTTTAAAAAATCGCTGTATGTGAAATGTTATTTGATAACGGCACGCAACAGAACACGAGAAATGACCAAGGAAGATTTTTTAATCGGTCACAAATGCTCATGCACGTAGATTTACTGGGGTTGGCCTCTACTATTTATATATTCCACTGAAACATAGATTTTCATTTACACATGTAATTAACTAACATTCTCACATCTTCCGAATGCTTTCAGAATAAGTTATAAATATGTTCATGTTTAGTTGATAATTAGGAATTTGGGAATAGTTCTCTCTCTCTCTCTCTCTCTCTCTCTCTCTCTCTCTCTCTCTCTCTCTCTCTCTCTCTCTCTCTCTCTCTCTCTCTCTATGACTGTTCCACATTTCAATTTTGCAGAGCGGCGTAGCTGAGGGTTACATACGACCCCTTGAAGTCTATGATATTTTTCTTGGTCCTTTTTTCTTTCATTTTTTTTTTTCTGCCGTGTAGAGGCTCCTTTCATTTTCATAAATATCGTCCATGTCCTCTCTAAGCCTCGTGGGAGACTGGAGAAGGGTCTGTTGAAATATTGCAGGGAAAGGGACGGATTCGTCTTGAAGCAGGAAAAAAAGATTCAAATGGAAAAGATTTTCTGTGTACTTTTCGTTTTGGGGAAAGCGAAAGAGATTTATCTTTAGCGCCGTATA
>NC_090727.1:94320961-94330961 GCF_036898095.1 Palaemon carinicauda | reverse complement strand
ATCACCGATGCCACAAGAATTGATTGATATTCTAGATGAGCACGTAGAGGAGGAGGAGGAGTTTGAGGAGTCTTGTGAAGATGAGCCAGAAGAAATTAACAATATCACAGACTTAATGTATGAGTATGATGATTAAAGATGCAATATTTATCATGAATCCATTCTCGTTATCTATTATGATTACAAATTACTCGGTAATATAGGAAAATATTCTGTACACATCTATTTAGCTATATCGATTAGTTCTATTCTTATAAAGGGTACTTTATCTAGTCCAATGTGCCAAAGGTATATTTGATTGCTATTTCAAGAAATTTTTCCTTAGCAGTTGCACTTCACTTTATACATTTGCTTTATGAAGAATTATTTTTATGAATGCCATAGTCAGAAACATATTGAATTTTTTTAAGGTTATGTAATAACCTTGTTCTTATGTTTTCCTGTTATATGAGGTGCTGTACATTAATGCAAAGCAAACAACAAAATATTTATTTCCCTGTGCAATGAACTCATTACTCAGTTTCAGGTGAGAGTGTACATTTAAGCTCTAAAAGCCAATTTTTTTTTAGTGGAATTTCTTATCAGATATAGTTATTTTTCTATTTCTTTCATAATCTATTTTTTTGCTGCCAAATACTCTGTGTTTTTGTTCTTAAGGCTTAATATTATATTACCAAAATGATTACTTTAATTCATTGTACCTGTACCAAAAACTTTCATTTATAAAGAAAATAAATCACAATTTCTTCATCTATGTTTGTCTGTTATGTGAGAATGCTGCACATTACATCTATTCACAAATTATAATATTACTTTTCTTGTGCCATTAATTCATCAGTCTTTTCAGGCTAGAGTATGCATTTAAGTTCTAAAAGAAATTTTTTTCTTTAATCAAATGTCTTATTAATTATGGTTGTTTGTGTATGCATTTCAATCATAGTTATTCTCTTATTACCAAATGTTCCTTTTTTTAAGCACTAATATCAACAAAAGGAGTACTTTATTTTTTTTTCTTTTGTGTTTGTACCACAAAATATCTTTTGTGATGGAAAAATCATATTTTTTTCTTGTAGTTTATCTTAATGTCCTTAATTATTTTGGGCCAAAATCCTCTGACTTAATCTATTATGTCGGCTTAAGGAGATTAAACTGAACCAAAGTGTCTTCATTTTTAAGAGACCAATGTATAACGATCTATATGTTAGATATATAAATACTTATCGTAAATTTTATAATATATAAGAACTGTATTAGTAATAAACTAACCCAATGAACCCAATATACCTTAAAGAAGAATATGCATATATCAATTAAGTTAATATTTCCCTATTCTTTGGCCACTATTTTTTTTAAATTTTGGTTTGTAGCAACCAAAATCTCCAAAAGCCAGTCTGCAGATAATCGTACTCTGAATCTATTGCCTCCAAGAAGATGAAAAAGTAATGTCTAAAAATATATCTTGGAGCTGGGAGGGGTCGGCAACTAGCCTATGGTTCACAAGAGAGGACGGGTTGTATCCGAGCAGTATACCGCATTCTAAGCGGCAAAGATATTTTTTCTCACGCTATCATATGCTTTAATATATTTCTGAATATGACATATTTTATATGAAATTACATCTAAAAAACCTGCTCTTTATGGATATTTTGATGCTGTCAATCCATCTTTTCACTGAAATAGATTATAGTAAACTATAGTGATATACATTTTCTTGGTAGCTCAAAATTGAATTTTGAACGTAAATTAAGCCAGAATTCTTTATTATTTCGATAAAACAAACTATTTCATTCGATTCTGCATACTTTTAAACCCTAATTCCATACCACTGTTATAAGTATTGGTTTATTTCTCTGCGTCATATATAAAACTAACATTATTTTATATTACATTTTTTTCCCTAAATATTTCTCGAATTTTGGCTTTATCAGCCAAAATCACAAGCATCCAGAATGCAAACAATCAGAATATGAATCTATAGACTCTAAGGAATAAAAATAACATTGTATGCAAAAATCCCTAGGGGGGGGGGGGATGATTTCACCTGCTGGCCCATGGCCTATGTCTTTATCAGATGTGGATTTGTGTGATTATTCCTGGCAAGTTGTGCGTTGGTGTTCCTTAGGGAAGGTATTGAGCAAGATCAAAGAAATATCTGGGAAGGCCAGATATCGGAAAACTCTCTCTCTCTCTCTCTCTCTCTCTCTCTCTCTCTCTCTCTCTCTCTCTCTCTCTCTCTCTCTTCTGCTTCACCAACTTCTTATCTTTTCGTTTTTTATGGGTTTTCATATGGTATTGTCATTGTTTTACTTTATTTTATTTTTAATTCAATTCTTCGCTTTTTTACTTTTTTCCTAACTTACTGCCCCTTTTAATCATGTAATTATTATCTTTTGGGCCTAATGAATAACAAATCTGAGTTGAAATGAGACATCCCTTTATCTTCGATAACTCAAAAGATGCAGAATGTGAAATGGTTTCTAAATGATTAATTAAAAAATTCTCTTTGAGAGGAACGAGTTTATGCATTGTATTTGATTTTCAAGGTGACAGGATACCGGTACGTGAGGTAAAAATGTAATGGGGTGAAGAAATTGTATAATTGTCATTTTATGAGGGCATAAATTCAATGCTAATATAGATAATAATGTAAATGTTACTCTAATATTATAATTTTGAACTTGCTGTCCAAACTAGATGCTTGTCTCCCATTTATCCAGTAAGTAAATATTGTGCATAGAAATGTGCTGGTGACACTAATTGGGACTTGAAGAAACACCACTTTATTCTAGATTGCCTCTTAGCCTTTTATGCAACCTGTGCTGCACGACAGTCCGGGATTTTCATTTAATTGTGAAAAACTTGAACTTTCAATGTTCCCCTTCATACCAGTCAGGCGAACTTGGGAATGGGGATTTGGTTTTGTTGATTTCTTCAAAGTGCTTTTTGATGGAATTACTTGAGAATATGGCGTGAATTATATTCTAGAGAAAAGAAAAACGCATTTGTCACATTAAAATAAAACGTCCGTGAAACCGAAATTTATATTGAAGCCTGTTGGCAAAAGGGTAGACCAGTTTTGCACAAAGACTTTTCATTGTACAGGGGAAACGTTCTATTTTTTGGCTCTCTCTCTCTCTCTCTCTCTCTCTCTCTCTCTCTCTCTCTCTCTCTCTCTCTCTCTCTCTCCTTTGCATTTTACGAAAAGAAAAAGGATGAGGGAATTGAATTGCCAGCCAAGATCAGGTATCAAGATGCATTGCTGGAATATCGCTAATGGGAAACACGGTGAGTCGGGACATATAGAAGAAGGTGCGGTATATTTTAGGTAATGTCAAAGATAATACCAGAGGAGGAGCTGAATATTTAGGTAGATTTGCACAAAGAGTTTCAATCCTTACCGCCCCTCTCCCTCCCCCTTTCCTAACTACAACGAGGCAGGTGGGGTTTCCGAGGGACCTCTTGAGGTATCCCCTCTCCCCCCTACTTTAGAAACGGGGAGATAACAGAGTAGTTATATGTCTGGCAATGCTGCTGACAGTAACTGAAATATATGTATATATATATATATATATATATATATATATATATATATATATATATATATATAGTGTGTGTGTGTGTGTGTGTGTGTGTGTGTGTATGTATATATATATATAAATATATATACATATACATATATATACATATATATATATATATATACATATGTATATATATATATATACATATATATATATATATATATATATACATATACTTATATATGTGTGTGTGTATATATATATATATATATATATATATATATATATACATATATATATGTATATACACAGTGTGTATATATATATATATATATATATATACATACCGTATAACAGTATATATATATATATATATATATATATATATATATATGTATACATACATACATACAGAGAGAGAGAGAGAGAGAGAGAGAGAGAGAGAGAGAGAGTATTGCTCTTTATTATAAAAGGTAAATAAGAAAGAATGAAGGAAGGCGGTAGAATCAATCAAGAGAGCAAACAACGTGCCAGTGATGGAGAGGAGGAGTGTATATATATATATATATATATATATATATTCAAAATAAGGTTAGAATGACCACGAAAGAAATGTTTTCTGTATTTTTATAGTTGCCCAAATTTTTAAGATGCATTTTAAAGGTACTAGGATTCTATATATGGTTATGATTTGCAGTTATTGAATAAGAATGGAAGATTGATACTAGACCTATTTCTTAACTATAGAATGATATATATTGCGCTATATACTTTCAAACGTAAGGTATTTTACAGTAATGTTCATATACAAAAGATATAATTCAATAAGATTATTATGCATTTATGACCTTGGCAGCTGCGATCGCATAATCTGCCAGAGTAAATCTGTCCTTCAAGAAGTTTCTGTCAAGTTGAATTAAAATATTTTATTTATCCTTGTTTCTTTTCCTCGCTGGGCTATTTTCCCTGTTGGGGCCCCTGGGCTTATAGCATCCTGTTTTTCCAACTAGGGTTATAGTTTAATAATAATAATAATAATAATAATAATAATAATAATAATAAGCGAAGTTGGATCACCTGGGTTGAAAGTTGAAACGTATAGAACATCGAGGGACCCAAAGGGAAATACTAAGATTCCAGAATTTTCAAGTAGGCCTTCAGAATCCCGAGACAGCCTTTGATTTCTCATTCATAGAAGACATGTGATTACTTTTAGAATTTTACACTTGATATATTTTTGATACATTAATGTCTGGATTCTCTTAACGACTCGGGATCAGAATCCCAGGCGAAATCACACAAAGACAACAGCTTCTGATCGGCCGGGAGTTGAATCCTGGTCCAGGAAACTTGTATGAACATTGACATCTTCGTGGCCAAGTGGTATGTCAATGTTCATACAAGTTTCCTGAACCAGGGTTCGACTCCCGCTGTCGTCTTTGTGTGATTTCGCCTGGGCTCTGATCCCGAGGTCTTTAAGAGAATCCAGATATTAATGTATCAAAAACATATGGCTTATTTGCATATATATATATATATATATATATATATATATATATATATATATATATATATGGTTACTCTCAGGGGGGAGAGGGAGTAGTCATACCCAGATGAGAAGGGGGTACCCTGACAGGTTCACTCGTAAACCACAGTCTCGGGTAAATTGCCGAACCTGCGGGTTTTAGTTTGGAATGGGGAAGGTGGTGGGGTGGGCTGAGTGTGTGGGTGTGTGCGCATATATATCTGGATATTTACGTATCATTTTTGACGAATCGGGTACACAGTAAAAAAGAAAGGGCACCACTGTAATCTACGTGGAAACGAAGCAGCAAATGATAAAGAAGAAAATGCCCCTGAGCGAGTCGAGAGATTACCCTTAGAGCTTTCTCGTCCTCCATTACCGTCGCCATTATCAAGGCATTAATGGCTGTGACCTGACAGGAAGTCGTCAGACGAGAGATGTTAGTGCAGAAGGTGGATCCAAGATGGTCGTCTTTGTATCAGTCTTGATAGTTACAATGGTTTTCTAAAAGGCCCTTCCCCCTCCTATAACAATTCGCAGCCATATTTCTCTATTAAGAAAAGGTTGGGTGCTAGGAAAATTTTGAATTTTATGTTCGTCGATGAAAAACATCTTTAGTAGTTTCGAAATCTCACTTTGTATGATTATTTTTGTATAGGTGAAGTAATTATATGACTACAAAACAATTACAGGTATTTATATATCTAAATCATCTCCTCCTATATATATATATATATATATATATATATATATATACACAGTATATGTATATATATATGTATATATATATGTATATATATATATATATATATATATATATATTTCCTTCCGGTCACATGGATTGTGGGGAGAGGTAGTAGTCATGCCCTGGTGAAATGGGGTACCCAGAGAAGTATACTAGGAACCAGTCTCCCACACATTGTTAAAACTGCCGTGTGGTAGTTAGGAAAGGGGGAGGTGGTGGGAATGGTTGAATCTGTGTGGGCAGATCTATCTAAATGTTTATCCGCCAATTGTTACAGGTCGTGTAATTTCATTTTACTTGATGAGTTCTGTACGAGCATTTCCCGTTTATCACCAAATATATTACTATATATTTTGATATAAACTATGACTAACTAAATTTGGTTCTAAATAATTTTTGCCACTGGTTGGAGGAAGGACAATTGTTCGATGGAAAAGAAAGAAAATCAGGGTTTTATCACAATTATTTGTTATAATAAACAAAACGTTTTCTGAGAAGAATGTTTCGTGACACACGGTGGTCACCTTTGAATGGAACGTTTGCCATTTAATTAACGCATTTCATTATTATTATTATTACTACTACTTGCTAAGCTACAACCCTAGTTGGAAAAGCAGGATGCTATAAGCCCAGGGGGTCCAACAGGGAAAATAGCCCAGTGAGGAAATGAAAAAAGGAAAAATATTTTAAGAGCAACAACATTATAATAAAAATCTTCCATATAAACTATAAAAACTTGAACAAAACAAGAGGAAGAGAAGTAAGATAGAATAGTGTGCTTGAGTGTACCCTCAAGCCAGAGAACTCTAACCCTAGACAGTGGAAGACCATGGTACAGAGGCTATGGCACTACCCAAGACTAGAGACCAATGGTTTGATTTTGGAGTATCCTCCCAGAAGAGCTGCTTACCACAGATAAAGAGTCTATTCTACCCTTCCCAAGTGGAAAGTGGCCACTGAACAATTACAGTGCAGTAAACCCTTGAGTGAAGAAGAATTGTTTGGTAATAAGTGTTGTAAAGTGTATGAAGACAGAGGAGAATATGCAAAGAATAGGCCAGACTATTTAGTGTGTGTGTAGGCAAAGGGAAAATGAACCGTATCCTGAGAGAAGGGTCCAATGTAGTACTGCCTAGCCAGTCAAAAGACCCTATAACTCTCCAGCGGTAGTATCTCAACGGGTGGCTGGTGCCCTGGCCAAGCTACTACCTATACTGTATACTTTTTTCATTGTGACGCATCCAAAGGGGACTGTGTGCATATATGATTTTAACTCTCAAAGCCTGTGCTAGAAAGGATGTGGAACCTCGAACAGACTGTGGTTAACACCATCCTATCCAATATCAGACACGAAGACCCTCCCCGAAAGCTCCTCTATTAATTGCATCGTATTATTGCTCCCTCGGAGAACCAGACACTACTTTATGAGAGGAACCTTATCGCAGTGAATTTATAGTTGGCGTTTAATTACACTGAACACTTCTAGTTTTTTTTTTAATTAGTTCATCCTAATCTACATATATTTTTAGATGGTATGACAAGGTGTGTTTTATGCTTATATTTATATTTATTGGTTTTCAGTAAGCTTCATGTTTGCTCAATATTTCAAAATTTTATTATCACCCAGAATAGCAACGAAAACAATAACTGTAACATGTAATGATATGTCATTTGATTGGTTTGATGAGGGTAATTGGCATCCATAGATGAAAATACTGTTTATGATGATGAAAAGACTGTTATTATTATTATTGTTGTTGTTGTTGTTGTTGTTGTTGTTGTTGTTGTTGTTGTTGTTGTCGTCGTCGTCAAAGCGAAAACAGAATTCGATCCAAAAGAACCAGAGGATATACAAGATTGCAGTAGATCCTGTTGGTGGGACTGGAACAATAGCTCACTTGGATCAATAAGAAACTTAACAGTTAGAAACTTGGATATTGCAAGATTTTCAGCATTGCTCCGTGATGGTTTTGGCCTTTTTTCATGACTAACCGATATTTAGGTTTTTTTTATTCACATTATACTGAGAGAGAGAGAGAGAGAGAGAGAGAGAGAGAGAGAGAGAGAGAGAGAGAGAGAGAGAGAGAGAGAGAGAGAGAGAATATCCTCTCCTGCAAATTTAACTTGAATTCACTGTAAGGGAAAAATTCCTCCATAGAAAGAAAGAAATGGCTGAATTTTCTTTAAGATACTTACGGTGAAAAAGCTCTTGCATTAGATGAGTCATCCCTGTGTTTATCGTGAGATAATGAAAGGTGATGGGCTCCCACAAGAGAGACTGTCTCCATTTGTCAAAACAAACATGGAAGTTACAAGTGGTAACGCAGGTTTCACCTTACCTACGTTAATCGGGGCAAGACACGGAAACCCAGGATCTACTTACAGCCACATTCCCTGTCCCTCAAATGGGAAGGGAAAATAGACCGAGTAAAGACCTGTTGGCCATATATTACCAATGTTTGAAAGAGAGAGGGAGAGAGAGAGAGCGCTTCTTTGTATGTGTCTTTGCTGCGAATTTTATTTTATCTAATAACTCCGTTGGGTCCATACAAGGCCAATACAAACAGGTCAGACGGACAGAACTGTCATTTTCTGTCTGCTCTCTGACTGTGACGTCACGCCAACCTCAACTGGCGATTCTCCGGTGGGCTGCGGCTTTGTATATTAAGGTGCTATTGTTATTTCTTCTTGAGTAATTCTTGTTATTAACATGATACTTCTGTTATCAGAAAATTCAGAGATTGCTCAAACAGTTTTTCTTTTTATATAAATAATATTACTGTAGACTAAGTATAGCAACGTGAATTGATTGGCAGCTGTAGTAGTTTATTTTTATTGATGAAAATAATTTATACAAACTTGAATGCAAACGAAAATAATTTTTATAAATTTTACAACAATTCCTTGATTGAAGGTCTTGAAATTTATAAAT
This sequence comes from Palaemon carinicauda, assembly GCF_036898095.1. Taxonomy (NCBI): domain Eukaryota; kingdom Metazoa; phylum Arthropoda; class Malacostraca; order Decapoda; family Palaemonidae; genus Palaemon; species Palaemon carinicauda. The sequence continues at coordinate 94,322,238 of NC_090727.1, read as the reverse complement.
ATTTCCACATATCTAAATATCTTTATAAAGATTAAATAACGTCTTCTGGGACCTTTCCTCCTGATCCTTGCAATTCAGCAACGAGAGTTTTTTTCTGCATGCTGTACCTAATTAAGTGAGGACTCGTGAATTTTGTTGAAGACTTCTCTTAGGAGAGTTAATTGTGAAGAAAATTCCTTTGAGGGTATATATAGCTCACCCCTGTTTACATTCCCAATCCACGACTCATTCGTATATTTACACACTTTCATCTTTCTTCGTAAATGTAGACATTTCGCAGAAAATTTTAACAATATAACCACCTATATATTCATAAGCTTCTTCTTTAATTACAGTGGCAGCCTTTTTTCATTTTCTTAATCCAGAATCTGATTGTTTATATCTTCCGACGAGAGTTCAAAATCTAAATATTTAAACAATGAGCAGGTCACGTATATCTTTAATGCTAATTTTTTTTTTCTTGAATTGCATGCAGACTCGATTGATTGTTACTCTTTTACATGGCATTTTTTTCATTAATCTTTTTGACATGTTTTCCCAGAATCAATGACCTAAACCAAACCTTAAAATTCAAAAGCATTAAGGTGATCGTTTTTGTGATTTTACTTTTAAAGAAGCAGTTACCTTTATGACCTTTTCAGTGCAATAATTTGAAATTCTTTATTAATCCCAAAACTATTACTCTCTGGTATATTGCCATTCATTACTTCAATACAGTCGTTTATCACAGAGATAAATTCAGAGGTAGCTTATTAGTTATTGGATTCCAACAGACCTCTACCTCACAAATACTTTGAAGCATTTGCACAAGAAGACGATAATGATTGCACAAAGTACTTGGCACGTTGCCTATGCTGTCCATTAACAGATATATGGAATTCATTAATCTTATAGGCTAGCCCATATTCTGTACTAGATTTTACCAAAGTTTCACGGATGCTTTTGTCAGGAATGAAATCACTGCTTCAGCAAAAGTCTGAATCAATTATGGTATTTCTGATTAGTTTTATCAAATGGATAACGTCGACAAAAACCCTTTCATCACTTGGGTTCTTGAATGAAATTGTGGTGAGTGTGATGAGCCCAAAAGGATGACTCACGGTTAATCCTCTGTCCGACTGACCTTTTTGTATAGGATAAGTTATTATATAATGAATTTTTATTTTAGCCATTTCAATGACCTGCTAATGGCCATCACTCAATTCAATACCAAGGATTTTGCGAGTAGAACGCATTGAACATTCCACAGAGTATTTGGCTCTAAGATAATTTATTAT
>NC_090727.1:94300961-94310961 GCF_036898095.1 Palaemon carinicauda | reverse complement strand
TGGCCAGTGGGAGGCACCCATTGATACTATTGCGTAAGTTATTTTGTACTGTCAGATCCCTCGCTGGATAAAGCACATTTTCCCTTTACTTAATTTTCGAGTCAACACAATATGAATCTCTTTATTAACTTTTTAAAGACAAAACTGGATAACACTATTCCTATTTGAATATGATTTTAAAAAAAATAGTTTATTTATAAGATCATTGATTAAAATTTTGTTTTAATGTACTGTACCAAAGAGGAAAAGCAAATAAATAGATTCGAAGAGTAGACTCGAGAGGCCGACCCTGTTATACAATGGGGATAATGAGGTCGAAAGAAGCAGACAGTTACTTGAATTGCTAAACTCTTCTAGAGTCGATGCTTTGCAATGAGAGCATAGCTGTTAGGAACCTTGTTTTCAATTATGGCTCAGCAATAGCTTATTGGGAAGCAGCGGGTTCTCTGGTGTGTTGCAAGAAGTCTTAAACGATTAAAACATATTATTTACAAGAACAATATCAAGTCGACCTTTCAGGGGTCGGAAGTTTAGTCTGAACACTGTGTCACTGAGATGTGCTTTAAAGATAAAGACTTTTCAACCTCAAATTCAATACTCCGTATTCATTAGGCCTATAAACATTTCCATTCCTTAGCCTGAATATCAAGCCTAGAATTTCCATCGAACAGTCACAAATAGTTTCCAAGATTTCACTATAACTATTGTTTGTTCGTAATTATGACTGTCTAAGGTCCAAACAATATCAGTAGACCATGTTTGATAAAATTCTTTGGAAACTTCAATTTTACAGCATGTGATGTATGAAGTAGATGATGAATGGAGAAGTATTGCTTTAAAAGCTCAAGATAGAGACGGCTGGCGAATTGTAACCGGGGCCGTTAGGGTCAATAGGCCTAGGAAAAGATGATGACCATATATATAATGAATTTTAATTCAAACTCTTTAAAATATTAAAACTGGTCAGTTTAAATCATGAAAAGTAACTCATCAAAATAGTTTCTCTTAATTATTTTTTTCCTTTGGAATCTGGAGTTGTCTAAATTTCTGGGAAATTGCGTAATCGTTTGTACACTGAAATAGATCATATTTGCTGCTACTGAAGAAACACAAGAGGAATATAAGTGCTTGATTTTAGAATACTGCACAAAAGCAACGATGTGCCGGTACTGTCAGGTAGGCCTACAATGCAACGTTTAAAACATATTGATGTATTGTAGAAGCCATGACACCGTTTTCTATCTTTCCTCGGATGTTCTAATGGTATTTCTTTTAAAAATGAGTATGCCTTCACCTAAATGAAAACTTACTATGCAGCAAATGTAAATTAAGATAATCTGCCTTTAGGAGATATGATTATTGTGACAGACTAAAAGAAAAATGGCATCTCATCCGTCTGGGACTTTGACACCACGAAGGAAACGCTATCTCTTCATAGTGACTTTCTTTTTTCAGTTTTATTTTTTTTTTCGTAACTCATTGATAAAGCCAAGGTCTTTAGTAAGGTCTACAGATCATTGATAAAGGCAAGGTCTTTATTAAGGTCTACAGATCTTGGTTAAGTAAACATTTTGTTTGATACTGGAGGATCATCGGTGCCATGATGGTTGAGGAGGCTCTAGAGGTGGTGCTTTTGCTTTTGTATCCTCACTTAATCTGCTGCAACCCCTGTTGGAAAAAATGATAATAGTAATGACAGGAAAAGTGAAAAATCAAATTTGAAATCTCGTTGACGTAGCCTAATCCTTGGCCCAAAAGAGTTGAACAAATTTAAAACATGGCTTGGTTTTTATGTGTTGATGTAGTATCATTTGAAGAATCTTCTTCAACCGAAAGAAGTGGCAAGAAAAGACTCAGTCTTACGAATATGTTGGGCAGCTGACGGTTAACTGAATGTTATTCAAACTTGCTTATTAAGCCGTTTTCTATTCTTTTTTTTTTTTTTCCTATTTGTGACGCTCTTCCTTTTCCCCTTATCTGTGGCTTTGATCTAACTGATTTTATTCTTTAATTAACGTATTTAAATTGTCTCTAGATACTTGAAACACTTGGGATTACCTCTACCCCTTTCTCGTTGCTGCTCCTCTCACTCCCAGCAACTTGCACACAAGCAAATTATCTCCTCGATTTCAGTGACAAAATAGCATATATAATTAGTTATTTCTTATATGAATCATTAAATTCCTAATAAATGTATATATTATTTCTATAAAAGTATGATTCACATTAATTTCGGAATATAATCAAGATTCTAAAGGTTTTATAATTAAAAAATCACATAGATATTTAGAATGACGATATATTATGAAATTATTTTCATGGGTATTGTCATGACGGGCTGCCAAGGCAAAAGCCCGTGTCCAGCAGTATAGGCTGGGCAATCTACTTCTACTACTTTCTCAACATTATTATTATTATTATTATTATTATTCTCATTTATTTTTGGTATCAACCATTATCATAATCAATAAAAGCTACGTTTTATGCTTAGCCTAAAACATTTATAGTGGTCTTAGATCTTACCAAGAAATAATAGTTTTCTTTGACTATAAACAACTGTCTCTCCTGGCACCGAGACGTAGAAAAGTTTTTTGGGCTCAAGCCATGGCGTCCTGATGGAAGGTTCCTTTTTGGTAGCTTCCTTGGGTATAAGACTACTAAGATATTCCCAGAGAATTTAACCACAGGTTATCACAGAATTCTAACTTCTGGAGCGAGTATCTCAAAGGTTTCCCTTTAAGACATCGTAATACAATAGGGGACGCGCATGTCTGAACGCGCCACATAGCTATCTTCACCCCGAACAGAGTTAATGCTTCGGTGTGTAAGGACTGAGAATAGCTGGGAGCCGTTCCACAGCTAATCTCACTCGTGGCTACTACTGATACTCGAGACGTAAACAAACGGACGCCATTGCTCTGATGACGTCACGCCCGTCTTCATCCTTTGTTTAGTAGCTGCCCTACTTAGACGGATTTTCCCTGTGTTAACTTTATCGTTTTGCATCTTCGTTATGTCGTTACCTTCAGCCTCGCCTTCTTCTGGAAAGTTGAGTACAAGGTTCCAGTATTGTTTAATTAAGCTCTGGCCGTAAAGTAAATATTACTTTTCGAGATAATTGCTGTTTTGTGGCAGAGCTGTGCCTCTACCGGACCCGCCATTTTATGGCGTCGTTGTTGTTATGCATGCCTTATTTAGTTAGCCACAACAACGTTTCCGGCCTTATTTACTAATCGATTACATTAGTTTATTTAGTCTTCATAGCTAGGAACTTTTATATCGTGTTTAGACGCTTTTTATCGGTCATCGATTGACCTCATACCAGTCGGCTACTATAGCCCCCAGGCCAGGAGCCTACATACAAGTGTTCATGCATGATTTATTAGTGATCCTAGGCTAAGTTATGAAGATAGTGGCATTATTTTACAATACTTTTGACAGTGATGCAAATGTTTTCGCCTTCAGGGACCATATAGGGGATAGGCTAGTCAGTGACTCTTTCTAGCCTAACCTAATGATAGGACCCCTATATGCTTCCTTCATCCCCTGCCTTGGCATTCCCTCTATTTAGCCTTGATTCCTTTTCTGAGTAAAGGGATCAATTGTCTAATAGAGTATATATCGCCTCTCTGTCCTCCCTAAAGGAATGAACCCCCTTTAGGGTTGCGTCCGAGAGTGAGGTTAGGCTAGCCCTACCTCTATGGCTAGGATAGTCTATGACTTTCCTGCGATAGCGATATGTCTTCTTCCTTTCCTAGTTCAGGACTCTTAGCCCTGCTCTAGGTTGGGTTAGGAAGGTTTCTCTGTTCCATGCTGAAACTGTACTCTTGCACCGTTTTAGCTGATCTGCCTGATCTTAGGTTAGGGAGTGTCCTCCCTTTCCCTAGTGGCCGCTCTGGTACAGAAACCCTTCCTTGGAAGACTTCTCTCTTCTCCCTCCCCACCTATCTCTTGTATAGCCTAGCCTATGCTTAGGTTAGTTTATACCCATCTGTCCCCTGTCCTACAACTCCTCCTTAGGGTGGAATAGTAGGGCTACCCGAGCTTCCATGTGCAGTCCGCTCTGGTACATATACCTTCATAGTGTCCTATAAGGTTAGTTGCTAGAATAGCTCTGCATATGGGAGTCTCCCCCCCCCTTTGGGTGTTCCCTAGCCCTCCCTTGGGCTACCTTGCTCCCGGTCCTTAGTGACCCCTGCTCCTGGATGTTAGAGCCTGCCTCTATCATGGGTACACCCTCTCAGGGAAGGGGGGGGGGATGTCTGGAGTCCTGATGGTACTTCCTGCATCCCTTCCCTCCTCCCCCCTGTCTCTCTCCCTATCCGGGTGCCGGTCTCTTGCCGCCTCTACTGTCGGCAATACCTGCCTCCTACTTTGGTGACTCTTCCTAACCTTGCCGCCAGCCCCCCGTGTACCGAGGGACTGCCGGCGGCCGCCGGCTACTACCGGCGGCTCTCCTCCTCCTAGCTTGTCGTCCGCTCGCCGGTCGGCCACCGGAGTGCCGGCATATACTGCCGGCAACCCGGTACAGCTTTAACCATCCTTATCCCAGTCACCAATCCGGCATCCTCCGACTGCCGGAGCCGCCGCTCCCTGCCGGCGTGCCGCCGTTGTGCCGGCGGCCGCCATCCTGGTTTTTGACTGACTTTGAACATTGTCTGTCCTAATGCCAGAATCTATGCTGGAGCGAGCTCCGGCATGCCGGCGGCTTACCGGATGCCCCCGGAGGCGTCAAGAATACTTGCACCCCCTTCCTGTAGCTATCATAGGACAATGATAGCCCTATATCGCAAACAGATAGACTGTTTCTACTATTAAGATCAGTACCTGGTACTGCTCTGTTAGTGATCATGCTGTCTCTTTGCATTCTTCTAATTCCAGCATGCTATGTGCATCTTAGCACGGCTGGTTGCCAGAAGCAGTTACCTTTAAAAGAGGCCTTCTAGCCCCTAACTTGGAACCGAATGATCTCGGTCCCAATCTTGCCCTTGGATTTTTCCACGGAATTCCAAAATACTATGGAGCTCTAAGGAATTATATCCGGTGCCTTCGGTCACTCGGATTATCCAGGGACCAAGCTTATGGTAACCAGCCGGGCGAGATGCATGGAGCATGTTCTCCTTTACTATTTCATTCTCTATGCATCACACCTTTCATTAAGTTAAAATTAATAATTAATATTAACTTAGTTTAAGAGCCATTCTTATGACTCCCCCATACTCATTTTCTCTTTCTTCCACAGGAGGAGCAGATGAAGTGTGATTTCGCCTTCTGCGCTGTGAAACGCCCGCAGTTTTACGGGCATACGGCTTGCAGGACTCACGCCCCTTGTGCAGACAAGAAAGGGGATTTGAAGTTTTGGAATCCACTGAACTGTACGGTCTGTCAGGCTCACCTAGTTGAGGCCTTCCATAATCCTCCCTCAGCGGAGATTAGAGACATTTCTCGTGAAAAGCTGCGCAAGTGGGTGCGTGGCTTCCAGAAAAATGCTACCGGACCGTACCTGGCCACCGAAGAACTGAGGTCACTGTTGTTCCCTAAGGCCTCCCCTGATTCAGTGGTACCCAAAGACGTGATCCCCACTGTCCAAATCACGGTGGAACCTGATGTAGTCATGGCTCAGTCCATGCACGAGTGCCGTTTGGATTCCGAAGATGACGAACAGATTTCGGATGTCTCGGAAGACACGGAGAAAACGCTTATGGCTCAAGGAGCCGAAGATGACGAAGACAAGGTGGAATACGCCGAGTCGGAGCAAGAGGTCGCTCCCCCGTCCATCCCCCCTCCTACTCCTACACCGACGGAAATGTCTATTCCGTCTACCTCCTCGACTCCGGATCCTTCTTCTTCCACTCAAGAATTGATCCGACTGATTAGAGCCGTCATGGACGACAGGCTGAAGGAGAACCAGGAGTCCATCAGATCGATGATAGGATCCAGAGAACCGAAGAGGATTTCGGTCAAGGATCTCCCCGCTTGCTCTCATGCCAACCCGTGGAGGTATGCAGAGCATATGGTTATTGCGACCGGCAGGATCTTTGTCAGTGATAAGATCGGCACGGTCCCTTTGGAAGATGTGGAGTTCTTCCCAAACTTTGAGGCCTACCCGGACTGTTACGTCCGGCTTCGTTCCGAACCTGCCTCGAAGGAAGAGACCGAACCTAAGGAAGAGATAGTGTTCGATCTCGCAAAGGCCCAGGCTATGCTAGCCTCCGCATTCAAGAGTAGAGGCTTTACCTGCTCTAAGCTTCCGGCCTTGAGCAAGAAGCACCCTACTTACGTTGCACCTGAAACTGCGGTTCTTCCATTCTTGGAAAAGGCCTTAGCTGCATGCCTTAAAGCGGCGGATGAAGGGAAACCCTGCCCTGCATTGGAGGAGTGCAGACCCTTCTCCATAGTGACCCCCCCTGACGCTCGACACTGGAAAGATGTTCAACATACTTTCGTCGTGGGAAGGCTCGATCCTGACGTCGCCGGACGTCAGTTTAATGAAGACCTCCCTAAGCTCAACGATCACCTCCTTCGTCGGGAACAAGACACGAAGGAGAGGCTTGCGGCATCCCTATCTCATCAAGTCCAACTTGAAGTTATGGCCTGTGACACTAGAGTACCAGACCACTACATGGTACTCTCCAAATCCCACTTATTGACTGTAATGAAGGACTTGTACCACTTCATAAAGGCTCGAAGAGCCTGTCGTGAATTCGTGTTTGCCGGTGCCACCGTGAAACACGAACCCCGGAGGCTGATTTCCTCCAACATCTGGGGAAAACACCTCTTTCCTTCTGACCTTGTGAAGGAAATCACTGACAGAGCCGCCACGGAGAATAGGAACCTTCTCCACAAGTGGGGCATGTCCAGGAAAAGGAAACCCTCTCAGGACGACGACCTCAGCCTAAGAGGAAATCCCAAAAGCCAAAACCCCAGCAACGTCAGCAAAGACGTCAGTTTCCGGGACCCGCTACCTCCCAAGTGGTTGCCCAACCACAACAGACCTTTCAATTGGTCCCCCAACCAGTGTTGTCACAGTCACCGGTCTTCACCCCTGCCTTTGAGCAACAATCAACTACCTTTCGTGCCAAAGGTAGAGGCTCATTCAGGGGTGCAAGCAAAGACGCATCTCGCCGTCCCTCCAGAGGTAGAGGAGGAAAGGGAGCTAGCGGCCGAGGCAGCAAGTCCTCGGGACACCAGAAGCAATGAAGTGCTTCCGGTGGGAGGAAGACTCCGCCAATTCCAGGATCGTTGGACCTTCGATCCCTGGGCGCACAGCATCGTCAAGAAGGGTCTAGGCTGGAGTTGGACTCAACCACCCCCAATCTTCCAGCAATTCTTCCAACAATCAACCCCCCTTCTGGAAGAATATGTTCTAGACCTCTTGAACAAGAAGGTGATAAGGAAGGTAAAGTCCACCAGGTTCCAAGGGAGACTGTTTTGTGTCCCCAAGAAGGACTCAGACAAACTCAGAGTCATTCTGGACTTATCCCCCCTCAACAAGTTCATAGCGAACAACAAATTCAAGATGCTGACGCTTCAACAAATAAGGACCCTTCTGCCTCAAGGTTCCTACACGGTCTCTATAGACCTGGCGGATGCCTACTGGCACGTTCCAATGAACCATCACGCTTCCTCCTACCTAGGATTTCGACTCCAAAGGAAAAGCTACGCCTTCCGGGCCATGCCCTTCGGCCTCAACGTGGCCCCTCGGATCTTCACAAAACTGGCGGATGCCATAGTACAACAACTCCGCCTAAGAAACGTCCAGGTGATGGCCTACCTCGACGACTGGCTAGTCTGGGCTCCATCGCCCGAAGAGTGTGCAAATTCTTGCAACGAAGTTACCCAGTACCTAGAACACCTGGGATTCAAGATCAACGAGAAAAAATCTCGCCTCTCTCCAGCTCAGAAGTTTCAGTGGTTGGGAATCCACTGGAATCTTCAGTCACACCGCCTTTCCATCCCCCAGAAGAAAAGGAAGGAAATAGCAGGGTCTGTCAAGCGACTACTGAAATCCAAACGCATTTCAAGACGACAGCAGGAACGAGTTCTAGGCTCTCTACAATTCGCCTCAGTGACAAACCCAGTGCTTCGTGCACAGCTAAAGGATGCCGCGGGAGTCTGGAGACGCTCGGCATCCATCGCTCGAAGAGACCTCAAGAGACGGCTTCCAAACAGACTGCGACGCCTCCTAAAGCCGTGGTCGGAAGAAAAGGCCCCGAAAAGGTCCATTCCTCTCCAACACCCTCCTCCATCACTCAACATCCACACGGATGCCTCACTGGAAGGTTGGGGAGGTCACTCCCACCAGAAACAGGTTCAAGGTACCTGGTCTCCCCTATTCAAGACGTTCCACATAAACATCTTGGAGGCCATGGTGGTCCTTCTAACACTGAAGAAGTTATCCCCGCCGCCCTCGATCCACATCCGTCTAACCCTAGACAACTCGGTGGTAGTTCGTTGTCTCAATCGCCAAGGCTCAAGATCGCCCCAGATAAATCAGGTGCTTCTCCCAATCTTCCGTCTGGCAGAGAAGAAGAAGTGGCACCTGTCTGCAGTTCACCTACAAGGATTCCGCAACGTGACAGCGGATGCTCTATCTCGGACAAACCCGATAGAGTCGGATTGGTCTCTAGACGCAAGATCGTTCTCCTTCATCTCTCACCAAGTCCCAGAACTTCAGATAGATCTCTTTGCAACGAGCGACAACAATCAACTTCCTCTGTACGTAGCCCCGTACGAGGACCCCAAAGCAGAAGCAGTGGATGCTATGTCACTGGACTGGAACAGATGGTCCAAGATCTACCTGTTCCCTCCCACCAACCTTCTGTTGAAAGTCCTCTCCAAACTGAGAACCTTCAAAGGGACAGCGGCCCTAGTGGCTCCCAAGTGGCCCCGGAGCAACTGGTACCCCCCTGGTCCTGGAGCTGCAGCCCAAGCTGATCCCTCTCCCGGGCCCAGTTCTCTCTCAACAAGTACAGAAGTCGACTGTCTTCGCTTCATCATCGAAAATCAAGGACCTTCATCTCATGATTTTCTCTCCCTTGCCGCAAAGAAGAGGTTCGGGATCTCGAAGAAAAGTCTAGACTTCCTAGAGGAATACAAGACCGAATCCACGAGACGGCAATATGAATCATCCTGGAGGAAATGGGTCTCCTTTGTCAAGACAAAAAATCCTAAAGAAATCACGATTGATTTCTGTATGTCCTTCTTTATTCACCTTCATGGACAAGGATTAGCAGCCAATACGATATCAACCTGCAAATCAGCCTTGACTAGACCAATTCTATATGCTTTCCAAATTGATCTGTCCAACGACATCTTCAACAAACTACCAAAAGCATGTGCTCGCCTACGTCCAGCACCCCCACCGAAACCGATCTCCTGGTCACTAGACAAGGTACTCCATTTCGCCTCCAACTTGGACAATGATTCATGCCCCCTCAAGGATCTGACTCAGAAAGTTATATTTTTATTTGCTCTCGCTTCGGGAGCTCGAGTCAGCGAAATAGTGGCATTATCAAGAGAAGAAGGACACATCCTGTTTACCGATTCAGGAGAAGTGACCCTCTCCCCTGATCCGACGTTTCTCGCTAAAAATGAATTACCCACCAAAAGATGGGGCCCTTGGAGAATATGCCCCCTGAAGGAGGATGTCTCTCTATGTCCAGTAGAGAGCCTCAAGGTCTATCTTCGCAGAACTTCAAACTTTGGTGGAGGCCAACTCTTCAAAGGAGAAACATCGGGCAGCGACCTGTCACTGAAACAATTAAGAGCGAAAATCACCTACTTCATTCGCAGAGCGGATCCGAACAGTACACCCGCTGGTCATGATCCTAGAAAAGTGGCATCATCTCTGAATTTCTTTCAGAGCATGGACTTTGAAAGCCTTAAAAACTTCACGGGCTGGAAGTCCTCGCGAGTTTTCTTTAAACATTATGCGAAACAAGTGCACGAAGTCAAACATTTTGTGGTAGCCGCAGGTAGTGTTATGAAACCTGCACCT
>NC_090727.1:94293461-94295961 GCF_036898095.1 Palaemon carinicauda | reverse complement strand
TTAGCCGAATTCCAAGTACCGAAATAGGTCCCGTTCAGTCTTGAACAAAATGAGTGCCAGCTACCTTCAATGGGCTTCCTGTTGAACGGTGATGGAAATATATAAAGTGATTATAATTGGTTTAATCAAATGCTTAAGTGATATGGAGAGTTGAATAAGTAAGTAATGGGTATTGATATAAAAATAGTAAAATGATTTTCTTATTTTTGATATAAATATATCGTAAAGGAATTGTGTAAGGAATGTAGGTACGGTCAGGAGATTGGATGAAGCCTTAACGTTGGGTCTTCAAAGTAATTACGTAGTGAGTCATCTATCTGTAAAATAAAATCTACGTAAAAACATTTCAAATGTTTTAATGGACTTAGTTTCATATTAACGCCCTCCTATCTCGAGCGTGTGTGTGTCAAATACTTCATAGTTTCATTTAGATTTTTTATATGTGAAACTGTCAGTTGTGAATTTAGAACCAATGATGCCATGCTAAAGTAACACACTCATGTATAAGTATTGAGATATGAATGAAATGGCATCTAAAATGTCCATATTCTCATTACAGAACGCAAGGAAACCATATACGATTCATCCTAATGAAAGAGGTTAAAACGTACTGTAACATTCTTGGCTTTTTGTAAAAGTCTTGCGTAAGACGTTCGCATTTGGTATGCAGTGTGTGGGGCACGGCACTCGCCACCTGGCTAAAAGCGACTCTTACACTGCAATAACAATGTCTAGAGTTTTCCGATAATAGGAAAAATTTAGAATAATGTTTGAATGCGGAATGCGAATAAAATTCCCAGCGATAAGTTTGCTCTGATGAGATATTTATACAGCAGATGTGACATAAGAAGGTCTGAAATTATGAAAAAACATACTTCTCTCTTTACCTCTCATCTCGAGGTATAGAGAGAATACAGAAATTAGGAGTATATTATATGGCCTATTTGAATATATATTCCTATATATATATATATATATATATATATATATATATATATATATATATATATATAATATATATAATATATATATATAGCTATCTGTCAATCTATCGATATGTATATATATATGTATATATATATATATATATATATATATATATATATATATATATATATATAGCTAAATATCAATCTATCGACAGAGATAGATAGATACTTGAAGAAGACTAGTATATTATTGAAAACCTTTATTCTTTTTCGTAATGTTAATGATTCAATCCTGATCTAAGCAAACATTGACATGAAATCACAAGGTTTTGTAGCCTGAGTTTTACAAAAAAGAGGAAAGGAGAGAGAAAACATTTTACAAAAACTTGCAGAACCGTCCTTTTCCTGTCGACTCATGAACCATAATGATTGTCCTACTCAAAAACTTTATTGTTGATTGGATTTCCCATTTATGGAAATAGTAGGCAATTTTATATTAAATACGATAGGAAAGGTCATAATCATTCGATATTATTATCATTGTTGGTCGTTTTGGTCATAATCTCTATTAAGTAAAATTCATTGTATATCTTTACATATTTGTTTGTGCTTGCAGTGTGACAGTACACTGATCTCTTTATGGCTTAATTTGCATTTAACGGGAATGTTCATCAAATTATCTTTGAAAAGTTTAACCAAACATCTTTAAAATATCAATAAAAATATATCAAAAGGGTGTATTCAATTTATCCCAGCATTAAATTTTCTGTAACTTGCTACATATAAGAATTCGTCATTTGTAAATTACTTAAACCTAAATGTATGAATTACGTTTGCTGTGAATCATATTTTACGTATCTAAATACTTCGAGAAACGTGCATAAAAACATTTTTTTTTTTAATTCACTCCTTTATCAATACTATTTTTATTATGTTCCAGAGGTTGTCTTGCTAGTGTGCGGATTTTGATGATATTTAGTAGCGAAAGCTAATGAATAATTATCTGAGGAATATTTCGATAGGGGGCCTGCTGTTTTGGATAGTTTTTTGCTCAAAAACCAAAACAAGTCAATTTTTTGGATACTACACACTGTAGACTAATGTTAATCCAGTCATTACATTGTTGAGCATATTTCCGCTGTTTATGACTGTACATAATGCACAAGGCGGTAAAATAATTTGACTTATTTGTTGTTAATAGAATACATTCGGTTATTGATTTGGAATTTATTTTCTTTACAGGTAAGTGCGCAATCAATTTTAATTGTGGACATGGAGATAACTACGGAAGGTAAGGTTAAGTCAACATATGGTCGTTTTAATTTTTAAGGATTATTGTGATCGTATTTGATGTTTATAGAGGTTTTTTTTATAGTATTTTGCTAATTGAGTCAATTCAATGTGGTTGACATTTCATATTTATTCTCTGTTTAAAAGAGTAGTTAACTAAACACTTTTCTCGTGTTGTATTCGTCAGCAAAGTGATAGGATACCCTTGAGTAAATTGAAATTGAGTGATTCTCGGCAACATGTGTCCAGAAAATCACTCTTTATAAAGTGTGTCAGCTCAC
>NC_090727.1:94282060-94290461 GCF_036898095.1 Palaemon carinicauda | reverse complement strand
ATACATATACTACTATATATAAATATAATAATATTATATATTAATAGATAGATATGTATATATATACATAGATATATAAACACACACATAAAACATAACCTCTTTCATATTCGTTGGCGGTGGTAATACATACATATATATATATTATATATATATATATATATATATATATATATATATATACACATATATATATGTATATTATATATATATATATATATATATATATATATATATATATATATATATATAATATTATATATATATATATATATATATATAAATGATATAAAGTATTTATATATACATCTGTACATGTATATATACTTATATGTATATATGTATACATACACCGAATAGTTTGGCTTATTTCTATATTCTTCTCTGTCCTCATACACCTGATAACACAGATCACCAAACAATTCTTCTTGGCTCAGGGGGTTAACTACTACACTGTAATTGATTGTTCAGTGGTTATTTTCCTCTTGGTTAGGTAGAAGAGACTCTACCTATGGTAAGCAGCTCCTCTATAAGAAGGACGCTAAAATCAAATCGTTCTCTAGTCTTGGGTAGAGCCATAGCCTTTGTGCTATGGTCATCCGTTGTCTTGGGTTAGAGTTCTCTTGCTCGAGGGTACACTCGAGCACATTATTCTATATCTTTTCTCATCTTGTTGTTTTTTTTTTATGTTTTTATTGTTTACATATGAGAGATCTTTTTCAGTGTTGCTACTGTTCTTAAAATATTTTAATTATTTATTACTTCTCTTGTAGTTTTATTCGTTATTTCCCTCTCTTATTGGGCTTTTGTCCTTATAGCATCTTGCTTTTCCAACTAAGGTTGTAACATAGCTAGTAATAGTAATAATAATAATAATAATAATAACATAGGTATATATATGTATTATGTAATGTATATATATATATATATATATATATATATATATATATATATATATATATATATATATATATATATATATATGGGTCTAGACAAATTCATCGACAACAATTCACCGACAATAATTTACCGACAACAATTCACCGACATTCATAATTCATCGAATATACATTTCACCGAAACCGGAGAGAAAAAAAGGGAAAAGTTAGAAAAGTGTAAACCTTTTATTATCATAAGTAAGAATGTTTCCGTTAACCACCAATTAACATAAGACACCGAAGAAAATGTAACAAACTTATTAGCTTTTTGCTAACAATTGTATTATTCTTTCGTAATTTGGTAAAAACAATAAGTACGAGTGTTTCTCGTTAAAAAGCAATGAACTTAAAAAATACCGAAGTTTCTTAATTTGGTTAAAACTTTGATTTCTTTTGTTTAGAAAGATAACAGAAAAGCCCATCATGTCGCTCCGGTTTATAGAATCGGAGAAGGGGAAGAAGAAGTTGATCAGTGATGGATATTTCTTTTATAAAGACAAACAGGACGAAGAAAAAATATATTGGAAATGCGACAACTACCACAAGATAAAGTGCAAAGCGCGGATTACTACGCAAGGTGACGAGATTGTGAAAGAAATCAAAGAACATAATCATGTATGTGATGCAGCTGAAGGCAAAGCTCAAAAAGTAATGGAAAACGTACGTAAAAGAGCTACATCAACTACACAAGCACCTCATGCCCTCATTTCGAATGCACTTGTAGGATGCAGTGAAGCAGCAGCAGTTAAACTTCGCAAACCTCAAAGTATTAAAAGGACAGTAAGAGGAATAAGGCTTGAAAACAGTTGTCTGCCACCTCTTCCACTATGCCGTAGTGATTTGTCTTTCACAGACGAATATACAAAATCATGCAGAGGTGAAAACTTTTTATTATTTGATTCTGGTCCCACTGAGAAACGGATAGTAATATTTGCTACTCAGCGGTGCACAAATATTCTTGCAAACAATGACCGTTGGTATATAGGGACAGGGCATTTAAAACAGTACCACTGCTATTTTACCAACTGTATACATTCCATGGATTCTAGGAAGATGTTGCTATTCCACTTATTTATGATTTATTACCCGATAAATCGGAAACCACTTACAGTATACTATTAGAGAAGATTAAAGAGCATACAGCATTTTCGGTTCCATCATCTATAACGATTGACTTTGAACCTGCTATGATAAAAGCATGTAGAAAAGAATTTCCAAGTTCATGTTTGAAAGGGTGTTTCTTTCATTTTTGTCAGAGCATCTTTCGTGTTATACAAACAAATGGGCTTAAACGAAGATATGAAATGGATGCAGATTTTGCGTTGAATGTACGTTATTTACCAGCTTTAGCATTTGTTCCCGTTGATATGGTTGTTGCTTCATTTGAATTAGTGTGTAATAACGACGTGTTTTCACCAGAATTACAAAATGTTGTGGATTATTTTGACGATACATGGATAGGCCGCCCTGATAGAAGAAATCGCCGTAGACCGCCAAGATACGAACTTATGATGTGGAATGTTTATGAAGACTTTATAAATTCTGTCCCAAAAACAAATAATGCACTTGAGGGGTGACAGAGAGCATTTGAAACTCAGGTAGCTGGACACCATCCTAATATATGGAAATTTTAGGAAATTCTGAAAAAAGAGCAAAACTTTAACGATGTAAAAATCGACCAATATTCGGCGGGTAACTCGTGTCAACCACAAAGTATCGCTGTTCTTCTGAACGGTTAAAGAAGATTGTTGATAATTATCATTCTTATACGAGTATTATTGATTATTTGAGAGCAGTAGCTCATAATCTTTCTTTTTGATTTTAATGAATAATTTGACACTTTTATTGCACTTTATTGTACTTTCACTTATTGTTTTTTTTAATAAAAATTTTTACACTTTCATTGTACTTAGCTATTCTTGATAACACTTTTATTTCAATAAAAATCACAAAATAATCGTTAACTTTTTCTTTTCCCAATATAATATTTGAAGGATTACCTGGGTTTCGGTGAAATGTATATTCGATGAATTGTGTATTTCGGTAAATTGTTGTCGGTGAATTGTTGTCGATGAATTTGCCGGCTCCCATATATATATATATATATATATATATATATATATATATATATATATATATATATATATATGTATATATATATATATATTATATATATACATATATATATTATATACACATATATATCTATCTATCTATATATATATACACACATATATCTATATATATATATATTATATATATATATATATATATATATATATATCCTTCCTGTGACGCTGTGGTATGACCACTCGGTCTCTCCCAGCCCTATTGGGAGGAGGAAAGGGAGTAGTCATACCCTGGTGAGGGGAGTGGTTACCCCGAGAGGTACACTCGTCAGCTACAATTTCCCACAAATTGTCCAAACAACCGTGTTATAGTTAGGGAAGGGGGATGGGTTGGTTTAATCTTTGTGCGTGTGTCTATATCTTTTTACAAATTTAGCCGTACACGTCAGGTACACTAGTCAATGAGAGAGAGAGAGAGAGAGAGAGAGGAGAGAGAGAGAGAGAGAGAGAGAGAGAGAGCTATACAGATAGTATCACATTATCGCATAGCCTCCCATACATACCATTCACAATTTCAAACGCATTTTTCATTTTCATTTCACGGTTGTCAATACGAAGTCTTCTCAAAGTGGTGTTTTGTATTCTTTTTAAGTGATGCAGTTTGTTCTGAATGTATAAAGTCATTCCTGAAGCTTATTATTTGTTTCTGCATTGTTTTGCATAATTGGGAAAACTAAACTATACCTGAGCTGTGTGTCCGCTGTTGACGTTCGTTGAAAGGACTCATTTTTTTCTATATTTTTACTTAATAGTGATTTTTCACTAATTTACATAAGAATAGCGTATAGTGATTCAACTTGGAATACTGTTTTACTTGAAGAATCATGTTTAATTTGTTGTAAATATAAGCAGCATTAGGTACAGCCAACAAATCAACACTTTGCTGACTAGTGTTTAATTATGGCCATTGTGATGTCAATACGTCTGCTCTGCCAAATTGGCCATTGTTTTGGGCCGTTGCTGTGTCGTTTTCAGCTTTCTTTATTTATTAGTTCTTTTTTGACTTGCTCTTTAAGGTTAATCAAGTATCTGTTTTTTTAGTATATTTATGAAAGTACTGCACACTTTTGAGTGCAATTCTCTCTCTCTCTCTCTCTCTCTCTCTCTCTCTCTCTCTCTCTCTCTCTCTCTCTCTCTCTCTCTCTAGAAGGACATTTATGAAATAAGGAATTACATAATTTAGTGTTGGCTTATCTTCAATGAAAATATATTTTTGTAAGTTATTTTAGTAAAAAATGTATGTTGGCTTCATGGAAACGTACTTAGAGGATGGTGTACCAACCGTGTGGCACACAATTGTACATAATTATTTTGTATATATTATGATTGTATCTGCGCTCTTCCCTCGCACTAAAAAGAACCTGAATGATCATGTCTCTGTTTTGCTCAGTAACATTGTCTGTCTCTCGAACAGGTCATGTCCTGTTGCCGACTGCCTCACCAATGTGACGGGCCGAGAGAGGAGTTGTGGACTCAAAGGCAGGATGCAATCAAGTGAACTTTATTAAGGAACACTCCTCTTTATATACAAAATCTCAAGGCAACAGGACATGACCTGTTCGAGAGACAGACAATGTTACTGAGCAAAACAGAGACATGATCATTCAGGTTCTTTTTAGTGCGAGGGAAGAGCGCAGATACAATCATAATATATACAAAATAATTATGTACAATTGTGTGCCACACGGTTGGTACAATGGCGTCTTGCGTAGAGATAGAGGTCAATTTCACAAAGTTTTTACTTGAACGCACAGCCTCTCATTTTATCATTCTCAAAATATTTATTTGCAATATAGGATTCTTATTCATGAAAAAGATCGTTAATTAAATGAATTTGGGAAATCTGACGCTGAAGGGAAATTGATATAAATTAATACCTACAATATCCTTTTGTAAGTTCGCATCATGTTAACAATAGGGTCACTTTTGGCTGTCATTTTGAAGTTGTAACCTATGGTAAAGTTACCATCTTCTGTACAACACTAATTGCATCTTTCTTAGATCTTCATTCCATGTGAATAAAGGCCACATTACTTGAATTATGGTCAGTAGGTTTTCTCTCGATATTTGTCGGTTAAATCTGCTATCTCAAGACTGGCTGTCTGGAAGGGAACTGCTGAAGGGTATGGCGCTCTCTCTCTCTCTCTCTCTCTCTCTCTCTCTCTCTCTCTCTCTCTCTCTCTCTCTCTCTCTCTCTCTCTCTCTCTCATATTTATGAAATTTCTATTACTGTGATATTTAGCATATTTTTCCATATCGGTTTTACATCTAGTGAAAATGAAGAGCAGCCAGTTTAAGTTATTCAAAAATGATTCAAGGAAAGTCAACATTTAGATGTACCATATTTTCGGTGAACTTTAAAAAACAAATTTTGATAAAATAACGTTTCAATATCACTATAATAAGCAGAATAACTATTTGTGTGTCCAGTCTTCTTAGAAAAATGTGAATAAACAAAACAGAATCGATGCATAAAAACAAATAACTTAGGTCATAACAGTGTAACATTAAGCAAATATTATAGAATACCTTGATGGAGATATACCAAGATGGATACCCCAAAATCTTAAGAATATTTTAAGAGATCCTTCCACCTCAGATAGCAGTAATATGATCTTTTCCACTTCACTCAGCCAGGCGATTAAAATCACTCTATAGAGAAAAAGAGATTCTTCAAGCTTCTTTTCAAAGATAATAGGATAAACAGAGCTGTTAAATTCTCACGTAGAAATTTTCACAAAGGTTTCAATATTACTCTAATTGTATGGAAATTGGAAAAAATTGTCATCTCCTTTAAAAGGGATTTGTGAGCTTAATATGTGGTTATAATGACAAAGGATTCTTCATAACTTCAGGAAAAAAGAATATTTAGAAGTATATTTACATACAAGTACATATGTTTGTATTCGTATGCAATTATACGTGTGTGTACGCACACTTGCACACACACACACACACACACACACACATATATATATATATATATATATATATATATATATATATATATATATATATATATATATACACACAAACACTTTTGAACGTACATATAAAAGCTCTATTGAAAAATCAAACAGGTATGTTATACGGGTGTATTATATATACCTCTGAAAGAGCAATAATACTTTAATTTTATATTCATTCATGCAATACAACCGGACAATTTCTTCTTACTCTTTGTAAATCATAAGCTAAACTGATTCCCAAAATCGACGAGAATTGATTATCTCGTGTGTTATAACATTAGGCGAAGGTGGGCTCGCTTTGATGATTTCGGGTCTGTATAATGACGTCAGAAAAGCGTTTTAATTAGAATTCCGGATAAAGCATAATTAGTTAATAATGTCGGTATTTTAAGATCAGAGCACAACAATAGCCTAATGAGTTACTCGGATTTTTGTCGAAGAGTTAGAAATGATAGACATGCATACTGTAACAGTTATCAAAATCCCAAAGTCTTAAAATCCATATATATGGATGTGTTTATTATAAATACTTGAAACTTGTTTAGAAAAGATTATTTATTTCAGAAAGTTTTAGATTAATGGTTTATGGTTCTTCTCGTCCACCGTTATCCCTCTCACGGTTGCCTGATGCGTCCTCTCCAATGCTTTCCATCAAAGGCATCCTCTTCCACCAAATCTCTTCTCTCCATATCATCCTT
Source organism: Palaemon carinicauda (assembly GCF_036898095.1). Classification (NCBI taxonomy): domain Eukaryota; kingdom Metazoa; phylum Arthropoda; class Malacostraca; order Decapoda; family Palaemonidae; genus Palaemon; species Palaemon carinicauda. The sequence continues at coordinate 94,283,727 of NC_090727.1, read as the reverse complement.
CATTTTATCTCGCCATCTAATTTTCTGCCTCCCTCTCGATCTCCCATCCCCCTCCCAATAGCTCCCTTCTATACTGTTCATTGTATCTCATTCCTTTCCTGAATCGCTTTATGGTATTTTGTAAATTTGCATTTTTAATTTACATTTCCGTTGGGAATTAGGTTTAAAATTTTTTTAGGTCTCTCTCTCTCTCTCTCTCTCTCTCCTCTCTCTCTCTCTCTCTCTCTCTCTCTCTCTCTCTCTCTCTCTATAGAGTTCTTTTTCTTATTCTGTGCCTGCTTTGGCAAGTATGCTGGATACTTACGAACTGCGAATAGAAATTTATCTTTTTATTTCTATTTTCATACTTTTTAAGGTATTCAGATTGCCAAGGCCCTTTTCTATATGCGTCTGTTCCAGTGTCCGCTGAGAAAAAAACTTTCCGTGACATAATGCTATTCTTTGAGCTGTCAGAGAAGAATGGCGCTTCAGATTCTAGGAATTTGGCCATTTTTTCATCACAGAGGTTTTATACTTTTGTTAATACTGTTATCTCCTCCAATTTCCTCTCAGTCGAGTTCATCAATCGTGAGTGGAGGGTGTCTCTTCATCAGAGCCTGCAAGAGGCCTAGTGGAAATGGAAGCTTTGATGTGGGTGGCAGTGATGCTAATTGATTGTGCTCTCAGTTCCTGTGTGAGAGAGAGAGAGAGAGAGAGAGAGAGAGAGAGAGAGAGAGAGAGAGGAGAGAGGAGAGAGAGAGAGAGATTGTCTTAATATTTTAGTGGTATCACATCATATTTAGTTACTGGGTTTTTAAGATTATTATGGGATTGGCTTTGTAATTTTGTTGTTTTTTTTCTCTTTCAATACCTGTAACTTATGTGATTATGAATTAAACCTGATTTTGGTAGGTTTGAAATGTCGAGGTTGACTAATTTACGGTTAGTATACAAGTTGTAGAGATTCTCTCTCTCTCTCTCTCTCTCTCTCTCTCTCTCTCTCTCTCTCTCTCTCCTTTATCAATAAAAACGGAACTTCAGGAAATTCCTCTTCTTTGAAGAAGCTCAGTGTCGTCTTGGGATTTACGTAGTGTTTCAGAATTCTGTTAACATTTCTCAGTTCCAAGTACGTGTATTTTCTTTTGATTTTTCCTTATCCTTGATGTCTCTACAATTTTGATATTTGCTGAAGATTCTGGAACGTTAGATTTTTATGTCCTACAAAGCTTGCGAAAGACATCGCTCGTGTCTGTAGGCAATTTTAGTACTCGTGAATAATATTTGGGTAAACTAAATTGAAGATCGCATAAGCTAAGGTCGCAGCTTGGCAAGTAATGATGAAAATAAACGATAATAACAAGAAGAATAGTGAGGATAATGATATTATACTTGAAGGAAGGAAAATCAAGATATTGTCTTGCGTGGATTGAGGTAAGAATAAACTGTTGGACTTCTTCACAACTTGAGATTATATTGAAGACATTTTATAAGGAAATATTTGGCTCGGATACATATCTTCACGATTTGTGTTCTGAGAAAAACGTTTTTATGGCAAGAGGCCAAGTTTCACCACGAATGGCTTGCATCAGGATTTATTAGCAATAAATCAAATCCCCACCTTTGAGAAAATATAGTATATCATAAGATGGAATTTTACAGATATATTTGTTTGATATGTGCCTTATATC
>NC_090727.1:94247060-94274560 GCF_036898095.1 Palaemon carinicauda | reverse complement strand
ATTTATGTTCTGTTCTGGAGACTAACTCATCAAAAAGATCCCAATCAATCCGCGTTTGGTAATCGTCACTACGATTCTCTCTCTCTCTCTCTCTCTCTCTTCTCTCTCTCTCTCCTCTCTCGCTCTCTCTCTCTCTCTCCTCTCTCTCTCTCTCTCTCTCTCGTTCTCTTTAATATATATATATATATATATATATAATGTGTGTGTTTAAACAGATGGCAGATGAAAGATGGACGTTAAGAATAAGAGAATGGGTCTATAGAGTTTGAAAAAGAACAGAATATATATATATATATATATATATATAATTTATATATATTATATATATATATATACATACATACACATACACACAGTATATATATATATATATAAATATATATATATATATATATATATGTATGTATGTATATATATACAGTATATATAAATGTATGTATATATATATATATATATATATACACATACATACATATACACACGCATGCACACATTACTTTCTTAACTCCAATACCCATTGCCTGAACATGTATAATTGCTTGTGTTGCTTGTGACGTAACATTTTTCCCAGTAAGGAGAGTGAGTGTTGGGTGTTTGGAAACCTGATGATGGCTCATCAAGGATGTTGACATTCCATTAAAGAGGTGCTTGGGTGTGGAAAAGATCGTAAAAATTGGTCTTGTCATGAGAAGAGATGAACAGTACATTGGGAGGAGAGTGATGGAAATGCAGATACAGGGAGCGAGAAGGAGAGGTTGACCAAAGCGAAGGTGGGTGGACTGTATCAAGGATGACCTTTGACCAAACGGATTAACCGGTGATGAGGTGTGGGACAGAGGTAGATGGAGAAAGCTGAACAGAAACATCGACCCCACACAGAAGTGGGAAAAGATGTAGACAAAGAAGAAGATATATATACCTTATACTATATATATATATATATATATATGTGTGTGTGTGTGTGTGTGTGTGTGTGTACTGTGAATCCGACTGAAAATGCTAATTAAATTCCATAAAGTATTTTTGCATAAAGTTAAGATATAATTGGCAATAGATTTTATGTCTAAGACCAGTGATGCTTGATAATGGAAGGTGTAAATGAAATGGAATGAATTGTTTGTTGGATTTCATTTTACCTAACGTGTTTTATCCGACCGGCCAATTTTACCTTGTTGTCAGTTCTTTTGTAAACATTGACGTTTATTCATTTCATCAAAAAGTGAACTTTTATCCAGCGTTTCATATTTGTTTAAATGATGTTAATTGTTAATTAATGATCGCAGTTATAACATTTGGTTGTTCACCTGGTGTCTTTGTTTGAAGGTCATTTTTAGAAATAGTTATCCCGCTTTGTTAGGTCTGTTTTTAAAGTAATGGGATAGTATGATACTCAGCTATTATGGTACCTTCCTCTCTCTCTCTCTCTCTCTCTCTCTCTCTCTCTCTCTCTCTCTCTCTTAAAAGTTATTTCTTCATCATTTACCTTTCACATTTGTTGCATTTATTGTTTTATTGTTTTTGGTGAGTTCGGTCCTCTAGATCACATCCCGAATTTCTCTATTATACTATTGAGATTTTCATGAATATTATGTGTTAACTAATTATTAATTTTTTAATGTAGGCTACAGTTTATGGCCATGATTATTCCAGGGCCTTTTCATGGGAGAGACAATAATCATGAACCAAATTTTAAGGATATAAATTTAGTTTTAAATGCTTCTTTGTTTAGCTGGTAAACTGATGGAATAAGTTTTTCACTGGATAATCAGCTTCCTTAGCAACAGTTTTTCTTCTTTCTAAAAATTAGCATGAAGCCATTAAGAGGCGAAATATGCCAACTTCACTTATTTCCTCTCAGAATAAGAGCCAAATGAAGTTGTCTTACAATTAACTGTTGGGTAACATTATAAACAGTTAGGCTGACTGAATTTGACGGATTGTTTACAAAATATTTTTTTTAAGTATAGATTTTATTACAGTTAGAGTGGCTGAATTTGACAGATTCACTTGTAAAACATATTTTATAAGTTCAGATTTCAAGACAGATAGATTGACTGAATTTAACATGAACTTACAAAACTTTTTTTTTTTTTTCAAAATTCAGATTTCAAGACAGTTAGATTAACTGAATATAATAGTTTTCTTACGAAATATTTTATTTATAAGTTTAGATTTCATCAGGGGGAAGGTAAACGTTCACCTTCAATGTAAATGCTGCGATGACTGGCATGTTTAGAAATATGAAATCTTCTACAGAAAAATGTGAAAGCTTCCACTGAAAAACCTCATATGCGAGTGATCAGGTCAAAGGCATTTGATCGAAAGCCGCCGTTTGCAGTAGATGGGGACTCGGATGGGTTAAGTATATTTCACATGAGAGGTCATCCCACCAAGTAAAAAGATGGGTTCCCTTTGCTGGTGACATCAGATGATTTTCTAGTTAGAGAGAGAGAGAGAGAGAGAGAGAGAGAGAGAGAGAGAGAGAGACGAGGCCTACATTATCTGATAGACGCGGGTAAGAAGGAAGAGGAAATATGAATGGTAAGTGTTTTGAATACGGAAATGGTTGGAGATATAAATAGGGATGCTGTGATGAAGCGAATGCTTTTATTTTACTTGGCTGCTATGTTTACTTCATTGAGGTCGTGGTGGTCTATTGGAAACGTCATTTCCTGCTGATCGCTGGTCTGGATTCGAGTCCCACTCAAGCTCGATAGTTTCTTTAAGAGTTTTCAACCTCAATATCCTTTCGGGGTGTTGGATGCCTATAGGTCTACTTGTTTAGTCATCAGCAGCCATTGCCTGGCCCTCCCTGGTCCTAGGTAGGGTGTTGCCCTGCTAGCAAAGGTATTGTCACTATTCCTTGTCTCTGCCAGTCATGAGTGACCTTTAAACTCAAGGTTGGAAATTTAGTTTTTATGTTCAGAGTAGCACATCAAGTTATATGTTTTGCATATGCGAATGTTTATCTCGCCACATGCCTCTGTTGTATAATTATTATCTTGTGTTATGTTGTACAGATATTTTAGAGGTAATTCTTGGTTTAATATAAATGTTATGATTCAAAAAGCAAATATAAATGCTGATTTTTTTATAGCCTTTTCAGGTCACCTAGTCTTTACTTCGGTGGATACCCTTCCTCTTTTCGATTCAGGTAATTAATTATAAAAAAAATATAGAGGATTCTATAGATTTGGAATGGAAATGGTTAGAGGTAGAATTGGAATGTGTTACATCGTTCCCTCTTCTGCTCTAACTTTCTTTTCTTCTAACCATTGCCTTGTGTGATCCTGAACTTCTTTCCTTTCGTCGTAATCAATTAATTATAGACAAGTTACGTCATTTACGTGTAAACATTCAATTCATATCCTGTGATGGCCAAGATCTGAATGATAAACTGTTCTTTTGGAGTCGTCGGGTAAAACCTTCAGTTGGTTTGAGGTATTCAGTTGTGCTGTTCAGTTGTAAGACCCATACTGCCTTTTTTAGTAATACGTTATTGAAGGATTTGAACTTGAGAAAGTTTTAAATATCTTCACTTCCTTTTTTTTCAAAAAACTTTTTTATTCACTTGTAATAAGAATAATTATTAACCAAGACAGGATCTTCACTTTATTATTTGAATTACCTATTGATTAATTAAAGCAGTACCTACACTTTCCTTTATTTGTATTACTTATTCTACTTTTCTTCATTAGGTTTTAGAATTACAGCATATAAACTGCAAGTAACACAGACATGAACATTTGTCTAAATTTATAGGTATAGTTAAATAGGCTGAAAATGGGCTCCTCTGCCTGAGTTAACAGTTTTGGTTAAACCAGCCAAAACACCCAACATTGATGGCTACAGTAAAATTAATAGTAATTAGAAATAATTTCTAGTTTTAATGAAACAGTGCTATTGAAGGTATATGTTGGAAGGGCAAGAAGCCACATAATTATTAAAATTATTTTGACTGAAATTACTAAAATTATTGGACGGAGCAACTGTATCTCGTGGAGGTTGCAGAAATGAAGTCTAGTAGTTTTATTATTTACATTAGATAAAAAGCCTGAGATTTCTTTTGATAGAACTGAAGCGAGAAAGTTCCCTATATAAGCCAGAAGAGAAAGCTGGGAAGTGGTACAACTGTCAAGGAGAACGTCTTTTGGGTGTCATGAAGACATTTGGAAGAAATATTATTACGTTAGTTAGACGAATCAAAGGATGGATTGCCTATGAAGCTTTAATGCCAGATAGTGTTATTGGGATTATTCAGAATCTCTCTCTCTCTCTCTCTCTCTCTCTCTCTCTCTCTCTCTCTCTCTCTCTCTCGTGTCTAAACGGACAAAACTGCGCATTGTGTGAGTACAATGGGAGCGGAAATGTCCTTTAGAATTGCTAAATGTTTATGCGTGTCTAAAAGAAATCGTAAAAAGTCTTATATTTTTACTTTTTGTTTTTAGTCGTGCACGATAAAAATCATTGCCATAACCCTTAGGCGGGCGTCGGCACTTGGTTAATAATATTTGTATTTTCATCGTTTAGTTTAACGGTTGTAACATTATAATGAACGTATTCTATTGCCTATAAGTTTCATCTGCAGTAGCAAAGTTCATAGGTAATGGTAAATGGAAAAATGCCATCGTCAAGATGATGTTTCTACGGGTGCGTTTCAACTTCGTTTTTCTTACAAAATATTGTAATTACTGTCAGCCTCTTTGGCGAGACAAGACAGTCGTTTTTTATAACAAAAAGCTGGTGAGGGGGATTTTGATACGTGAAAAGTTTTCTATGATAATTTGATTTTGCTCTAAGGTAATGACTTAACTGTGCTCATAAAAGTAGCCAGGTGCTTCCTTGCTGTTTTTTGTCTTTATTTTAGATATTAGGTTTAATGCCAAGTATTTCGGGAGCCCATATTATTATTATTATTATTATTATTATTATTATTATTGTTATTATTATTATTATAACTAAGATAACTTTAGTTGGGAAAGCATGTTTATATAAGCCCAAGGCCTCCAACAGGGAAAATAGCACAGTGAGGAAAGGAAAAAAGGAAATAGATAGAATAGCTTGCCAGAATGTACAGTTGATCAAGATAACTCTAACCCAAGACTGTGAAAGACCATAGCACAGAGGTTATAGCACTTCCCAAGGCTAGAGAACAAAGATTTGATTTACGAGTGTCCTTCTCCTAGAAGAGCTGCTGGTTACAGCTAAGAAAATCTTCTATACTTATCAATAGAGAAGTAGACACTGAATAATTACAATTACTGTGCAGTAGTTAACCCTCGGATGAATGAAATTGTTTTTTATTATTGTATTGTCAGGTGTAAGAGGAAAAGGAGTATGTGTAAGGAATAGACCACACTATTTGGTGTATTTGTACGCAAAGGAAAAATAAACCGTAACCAAAGAGGGATCCAAATAGTACTATCTGGCTAGTCAAAGGACTCAATAACTCTTTAGCGGTAGTATCTCAATGGGTGGCTGTAGCCTTTATTCAGATTGTGTACATATTAAGAATAAAGTTGCTTCAAGTTTTCGTAAGTTTTATTAGTAGTTTTTTTAGTTTCTTCCATGTTAGATTTTATAGGAATCTAAACATGTATCGATTACTTTTTGAAAGATGATTACTTCTGTCAATCCACATCTTTAGAAATCAAGAGTATTTTGAAGTTTGGGCTGAATACTCCTCTGATCTTTTCCTCTAAATGTTGGAAAATTGTTTAAAGGAATTTCTGTTTATTGAGAGAGAGAGAGAGAGAGAGAGAGAGAGAGAGAGAGAGAGAGAGAGAGTTAATTACCCTCATTACGTTAATTGATGAGTTGATGATCCCGAAGGGAATTCCTGGCCGTCTTTCCAGCTGTTCCAGTTGTTTTGTGAAGGATTCATTGGTAAACGATTATTTGTTGAAGCAATTGGTTTTCGAAAACTTCTTTTTCGAATATTTTGTATTTTGATCAATTCTAAGTTCAATTGTTTTTCGAAAACTGCCTATTCGAATATATTGCATTTCGATCAATTGTGTGTTCAAACAACTGATTTTCTAAGAATCATATTTCGAATAATTGTTTTTCAAAAATTGTTTATTCGAATGTTTTGTATTTCTATCAATTGAGACGCCGAACAATTATACACTAAAAAAATTGTTTTCGAACATAATGATTTTAGTTACAGTCAATTGACAAGGTCCATTGATGTTACTTAATAAATATATGAAGCTTTTTTACACCTTGGAATTAGAAATGCCATGGTTAGTGTTATTTTACTAAGATTTCCTAAAAACATTTTCCTTTTGCCTATATGTTGATATAATTTAGTTTTAAAGATATAATTTATATGAAGGTTTTTTTCTTTTTTGTCTACAGCCTTTACTCATCTCTGTATAGGGTCGCTGTTTCGTGTAAATCTTTTCCATTTACTTCTATCCGGGACATCCTGTTCACTTGATCCTTTTCTTTTATGAACATATGTTTGGAAAATGAATAGACGTTGAAAATCCCTTTTGATAAATATTGATTTTATTTATGGTTTCCGTGAAGGTAAATCAAATTTTGGTTATGGTAAGGATCTGTAAAGTTACAAATTGAAACTAAAATGTTATTCATGTTACCACTCAAGGAATGGCGATCTCTTTTTCCTTTCTATGGGTTTCGAAATCTCTAAAGATTCCATCAAAATAATCAAATAAAATCCCTCTAGGGCTTCCGACTTTAAAGCTTAACCCTTTCCGAGTAATTTGTGGAGCGGGAAGAAGGTTGGTCAGCAATTTCATTCCAACTGACTCAAAACTTTTCTATGGTGAGGAATCAAGGGATTTGGTGATTCAGACTTTTGAGGGGGGAATTTGGTCCAGTCACTTCAGCTGGTAAGGTACTATTTTTTGTATAAACTTGTTTATTGGGTTTTTAGGTACTAATGCATATATCTATCTATCTATCTATCTATCTATATATATATATATATATATATATATATATATATATATATATATATATATGTGTGTGTGTGTGTGTGTGTGTGTGTGTTTGTGTGTGTGTGTGTGTGATACAGTCAGATACACAATGAACCGTAAGTCATGGAGAGATTCAGCCAGATAAGTAAACCCAGTTTGCAAGAAAACAACAGACGTATCTTTTGAATAATAGATCTCATTTCTCGGGACAAAAGACTCGAGCAACAAAAAGCTGGAATGGTTCCCGAAAGGATTCCCATATCTGAGATGACAGCAGCATAGGTTGAGTAGGGAAAGCCAAGCTAAAATTACGTGGGTATTTTATCTTAACAGTTGTTATTGTTTTTTAGTAGGTAGTAGGTTGGCCAGGGCACCAGCCGCCCATTGAGATACTACCGCTAGAGAGTTATGGGATCCTTTGACTGGCCAGACAGTACTTCATTGGATCCTTCTCTCTGGTTACGGTTCTTTCCCTTTGCCTACACATACACTGAATAGTCTGGCCTATTCTTTACAGATTTTCTCCTCTGTCCTCTTACACCTGACAACACTGAAATTACCAAACAATTCTTCCTCACCCAAGGGGTTAACTACTGCAAATGTAATTATTCAGTGGCCACTTTCCTCTTAGTAAGGGTAGAAGAGACTCTTTAGCTATGGTAAGCGGCTCTTCTAGGAGAAGGACACTCCAAAATCAAACCATTGTTCTCTTGTCTTGGGTAGTGCCATAGCCTCTGTACCATGGTCTTCCACTGTCTTGGGTTAGAGTTCTCTTGCTTGAGGGTACACTCAGGCACACTGTTCTATCTAGTTTCTCTTTCTCTTGTTTTGTTGAAGTTTTTATTGTTTATTTAGGAAATATTCATTTTAAAGATGTTACTACTCTTAAAATATTTTATTTTTCCTTATTTCCTTTCCTCACTGAGCTATTTTCCCTGTTGGGGCCCCTGGGCTTATAGCATCCTGCTTTTCCAACTAGGGTTGTAGCTTAGCATTTAATAATAATAATAATAATTTGCGTTCTACATAAATTTTACATTAAATTGTGAATCATTATTAGCTGCGGAAAGATCATGGAATAATGTAGATTTTATTTAGTTTGTACGATTATCGTACGATATTATTATTATTATTATTATTATTGTTATTATTATTATTATTATTATTATTATTATTATTATTATTATTATTAATGTTTATTGTGCTTTGTTGGAAGGCAGTGAAAACTTGGGATTTTCCTCAGTAGTTTCGTAAATGAGTATTTGTATATTCTGTAAATTTTTATACTCAAACATCTTATAGAGAAAACATGTTTATATATCTTTCTCTACTAGTGTACGCGGCCATTCAAAAATTACCGCTAAATATTTAGATATATAGATATACGTAAACTTGCATACGCATCCCCCTCTCACCAGGGTATGACTACTCCATTTTCACAATACCCCAGGGGCAAGGAGGGCTGGACGTAACCGTAAAGAATATACTGTATATATATATATATATATATATATATATATATATATATATATATATATATATATATATATATATATATATACATCCTCATCATCTCCTCCTACGCCTATTGACGCAAAGGGCCTCGGTTAGATTTCGCCTGTCGCCTCTGTCTTGAGCTTTTAAGTCAATACTTCTCCATTCATCATCTCCTAATTCGAGCTTTATAGTCCTGAGCCATGTAGGCCTGGGTCTTCCAATTCTTCTAGTGCCTATTGGAGCCCAGTTAAACGTTTGGTGAACTAATCTCTCTGGGGGAGAGCAAAGAGCATGCCCAAACCATCTCCATCTACCCCTCATCATGATCTCATCCACACATGGTACTCGAGTAATCTCATTAATAGTTTCATTTCTAATCCTGTCCTGCCATTTAACTCCCAATATCCTTCTGAGGGCTTTATTCTCAAATCTACTAAATCTATTGGAGATTGTTTCATTGTCATACCATGACTCATGTCCATAGAGTAACACCGATATCACTAAACTGATATATAGTCTGATTTTTATATGAAATTTTAGGCGATTTGAATTCCAAATTTTACCTAACCTAGCCATTGTCTGATTTGCTTTTTTCAATCTTTCACTAAACTCTAATTCTAAAGACCCTGTATTGGAGATCATTGTTCCATAATACTTAAATGATTCTAACTCATTAATTTTTTCTCCTTCCAATGATATTTTTATGTATCTTCAGCCCCGCCTCGTGTGATATTTCATGCATTCTGGTAAGCAAGCATTGTAAATCCTGTGGTGTTCTGCTTAGAAGGACAGCATCATCAGCATACACGTTACTAAGTCCATGAGGAGGATAAACAGCATAGGTGACAACATATTCCCTTGGAGTACTCAGCAGTTCACTGGAAACTCACTTGATAAGACTCCATTAACATTAATTTTGCACTTGCTATGTTTATGAACAGATTTAATCAAATTTACATATTTAAGAGGAATTCCATAATAACGCAGGCTTCTCCACAAAATTGGTCGGTGCACACTATCAAAGGCTTTTTGATAGTCCACAAATACCATGAAAAGGGGATTTCTCTATTATATGCATTGCCGTACAACATGTCCCAAAACGAAAATTTGGTCAGTGCAACTTCTACCTTTTCTAAATCCTGCTTGTTCATCTCTCAGCTTTTTGTCAATCTTTCTCTCCAGTCTCTTAAGAATAAGCATACTATATGTTTTCATAACAACTGTCGTAAGTGTTTTGCCTCTATAATTATTGCAATCAGTCATGTCTCCCATTTTAGCTATTTTCACCAACACTCCTAACTTCTATTCACCAGGTTTTGCCTCTTCATGCCACATTCTACAAAATAATGTTGTAAGTAGTCTGGGAGTCTCTTAATTTTCGGCCAGTATCATCTCGGCAGTTATTCTTCATATCCAGGGACTTTCCATCTCTTTAGTTTTTGAGGATAGCTTCGACTTCAAACACACTAAATTCATTCATGGACACATCAAGGTCTTCATCAGCTTCAGGTATATCAATCAAATTATTCCCTTCATATGTCCTATTCATAACCTCACTAAAGTGTTCCATCTAACGTTGTCTTTCTCCATCTTCTGTTGTTATAACAGAGCCAACTCTCTTTTTGATGGTCATATGCTTCTTCTTTTTTGCCCCAGTCGAGATTTCATTAATAATTCTATGAGCAATTCTCACACCATAGCCACTTCCTGAATTCGTAGCTTTGTCGTCCTCATCTACTTTACTGTCTTAATACTCTCCCCAGTCATTCCTGGCTTTTCTTTTGACCTCGCTGTCAATACTGGAATACTTTGCATGCTCTACCTTGTAATTTTCATTATATATATATATATATATATATATATATATATAAAATATCCGGATACTAGCTTATTACGTTATAAGGGATATGAAGGATATTTAATAAAATGTTATGAAAGTGAAAGTTCTGAATTAATATGGAACTAAATTAATGGGATGCTCTATTTAATGTGTACTCTCTCTCTCTCTCTCTCTCTCCTCTCTCTCTCTCTCTCTCTCTCTCTCTCTCTCTCTCTCTCTCTCTCTCTCTCTCTCCATGTCGATGCATTCCCTGAAGTTCTACATAACTTTAAAATTTTACAGAGAATGTCAATTTCATGTTACCTAATTAAGAGACTCGTTAGCGAAGACGTTTGCCTCACGTGCGCCTTCTCTCTCATTACAGGTATGTGTTGTGCGTCGCTGAACACGATTCAGGTGAATGCAGGTAAAGGGGAAACTAATGGGACGCCTTATTAGCTACGTAAAGTAAATAATGAAAATTAAGTCTTCATTATATGCAGGTGGAAGAAGTTGAAAGATATTGGTTGGGTGCTATTCATTTAGCTTTCTTTAATATAAAAGTTTATTTTTCATCACTTGATGCGGGTGTCCGATTGCTTTATTACCTTCAGCTTTTATACTTCATCTCGGAGCTAAGAAATAGATTTATAATTCCTATTGCTATTGTTATAGTGAATCAACTGATTGAAAGGTGAAATTGGTGATAAATATACAAATTTATCAATGGAATCATATTTGTCTCACGATATTTGGGTAAATTTTTTTTTCCAATTCGAAAAAAAGATTCCCTTCACGTCAATGTCTTATTATATTCAATATTTATTAGATGTCTTTATAAAACTTTCTAATAGACTCGGATGTGTCCTTTGCTTTCCGAACCTCCTGCAGCCGCTGCAGACTTTTATTCCTTTTATCGTTGTTTTCTTTACAAATTTCATCTTTTGATTTGATATTATGGTCCTTTTCAAGAACACCCATTCATGGAGTTTTACTCACGGAGGAAGAAGGCCTTAGGGGGAATTTTTACTTGGATTTACTAAAGGAGAATTTTAACTTGGGTTTATTAAAAAGGAATTTTAACCGGGATTTATTAAAGAATAATTATAAAGTATATTGAGGTAGGCTGCTAAAATGCAAAATAAATGTTTATAATTGATTGCTTTTCAAAGTAATGAGGTTTGGCGAATTTTTTTTATGTATTTTCTCTTGCCATAAGAGCTTCAGTGTTATCCAGTTGATTAAATTATGATTGCCTAAGAACCGATGTGTCTGTGTGACAGCGTGTAAGGTTTTGATATTTAGAAAGTATTCTTTACAGACTTGAGAGTTTTCTTGGTTTTTATATAGGCAATTTATCATCTGCTTAGCATTTCCACTGTATGGAGAGAGAGAGAGAGAGAGAGAGAGAGAGAGAGAGAGAGAGAGAGAGAGAGAGAGAGAGAGAGAGAGAGTCAAAATAACACCAAGTCAAAGCTTTGGAATTGAAAGCAAATTACGCTGTATCATTTAACATTCATTAAAGGTTAGTAAAGAACGACAATATGCTTTATTCAAGTAACATCTATGGTAAGTGTAACATCGTGTTTATTACAAGAACATTATCGACTTTTAAACTAAAATCTGAGATTATTTTGAAATTAATTTCGGTTTTGTTTCCTGTGAAATGTTGTGGTAGCACACAGTTGGACTATCATACGACAGTGGATGTCTTAGTGATTTTGAAGTATTGTCACAGAATTATTACTGATTGGTTAGTTAGATATTACAATACTAGTGCAACTCGTAAATGATGCCTTAATGTTTAGATATACAGTACATGCTCTCGCCCCTCCCCCCTCTCACCCTTACCTGAAGGATATATATATATATATATATATATATATATATATATATATATATATATATACACACATATATATATATATATATATATATATATATATATATATATATATATAGTATATATATATATATATATATATATATATATATATATATATATACGCATATTTATATTTGTATATCGAGGAGATTTTTTAATTGTTCCTATAATTACTCTTTATCTTCTAGCTTTCAGCTGTAATACTAAAAAGTTATTTAAAAAACTTTACGTTGTTTAACCAGTGAAAACGAAATATGATTCTGCCTAACGGCCTGAGAGATCCCTTACATGTTTCGATAAAGAAATATATTATGTGATAAGACTTTTCCCCTCACTAACAGTATTAATTCTGGTGTTGGTTAATCCTCCCCATTTTCTTCAATTCAAACAAATCCTTGATTGGAAATCTTTCGAGACTCTGAGATTCACCTTTCACATTGGGCAGGATCTGGAGCAGTTCAAAAGAGAAGGATCGATTAAGCTCGTTTATTTCTCGTAAGCTTTTTTTTCTGTGTATTCAAAAGCACTGAGATGTACTTTAGTAGACATTGTTGACTAGCTGCCTACTACCGACTAGTTCACGTACCCATATTATTGTTATTATTATTATGCTATCTAACAAATTAAGATGAGAGTTAGCAGCGGAAGACCAGACAGAACAGTACACGAAACAAGGTAGAATGAAAGAATTAGAATATTTTTAAGGATAGACTGATCACCAAAATTCTTGAAAGATTTTCTCGATCAGCTGATCCTTTTTTTTTTGTATTTGAAGAAGAAATAAACCGAATGTACTTCTCAAACGTAAACTTGCAGTAATAAATCCCTTCTAGAGTTTTAAATGAGTTGTAATAGTTCAAAAGACATCTTACTTTGAGCTTTGTTAGGAATTATTTTCATGCCCCATAGATTTAACCTGCACTGATTTTAGCTAGATCTCTTTCAAGAGATTTAGCATGACTTTCTTGCATTAAAGTTCAATTCTCCCGACCGTCTAATCATACTGAAAAGTTAATGAAAGTAGAACGAATCTTATATCAGTATTATCCTGCACTTCCCTCGTTTGTTCTACAGCAATTGTATTTGTATTTGGTAAACCGGATTTGCATCGTAGGAAGGTGATTATATAAAGCCTTGTTGGGGCCATTGATTCATTTCTCAGAATATCGGACTGCAATGCGCGCTTTGAAAGCAATACTAATTTGGTTTGATGGTTGCATTTCCCCCTAACATAGAAGTCAGCAAGAATGAAAGTCTGGTATTGCAACAGACAAGTTTCTTATGGAATTTACTTCACAGATCGTTCAAAAGAACCTCCACACATCCAAACAAATAGAATCTCTTAATATTTCGAAGTTACATTACGCGTTTTTCTTGTCTAACTCCACAACACCTAATTATGAATGTGATTCCATCTTTCATTTTATTAATCTCAGTGACTTTTGAAGTTATTTAACTTTATTCAACTTTTATCTCATTTTTGTTTCATATAATATTAAGTACGTAGCAAGGCTATTTCCCGTGTTTTGTTTGTCTCTTAAAAGGAAAAATACCTGGTTTATCCAGACAGCAACAAGTGTTTCTAAAATGGGAATGAATGTGCTCTTATTTTCTTTAAGAATTACGCGTGAGTAATGGCTTCTAGGTAGTTTCCTTAGTCATTATTCCCAAGTCCTTAAAATCCTTTTGGTGATAATTCACTAACCTTTCTTACCACGATTTTAAGGCAATACAGGTTGAAAGGAAGCTCTCAAGAGCTGCCCGTTTATCTAAGTTTGAATTTTCATATTATCCAATGATATATTCTAGTTTCCTCAGGATTAATCTGTTTTTTTTTTTTTTTTTTTTTTTTTTTTTTTTTTTTTTTTTTTTTTTTTAAGGTAAATTAAATTGCGAGTAAATATATCCTTATTTTTTAGTGAATTGGAACATCATTTAGGCAATTGGCCATCAAAGAAAAATCGAAACCACTTGAAGATTGATGTAAGCAGAATGTGATACTCAGATGATCTTATGATTTTATGAATAGAACTAAAACACGTTTTGTTCCAAAGTTATTTGTGTATTTATTTTGTAACTTCATACTCAACAAGTGGTACTGATGTCGCAACTACATATCATGGGAAATGCATTCGCGAGTAAATTTTACAATTTTAAAGTGGCAGAAATTCAGACCACACAATTTTGCATCTCTTCCATGTAGTAATAACTTGAGGATTTATTTCCTTTTCCGCATCTAAATCTTGTGCGTGTTTTATGTAGGCTATTCTTCAAACCACTTCATCATCATAATCTCCTACGCCTACTGTGGCAATGGGCCTCGGTTAGATTTCGCCAGTTGTCTTTATCTTGAGCTTTTAATTCAATACATCTCAATTAGTTATCACCTACTTCCACGCTTCATAGTCTTCAGCCATGTAGCCCTGGGTCTAACAACTCTCCTAATGCCTTGTGGAGCCTAGTTAAAAGTTTGGTGAACTAATCTCTCTTGGTGAATGCGAAGAGCATGTCCAAACCATCTCCCTCTGCCCCTCACCATTTGGCACTCGAGTAATCTCTCTTATAGTTTCAGACAACTTAGATCTAGTTTTCTTTTTTGTAAAAACTAAGCTAAAATCATTCTTCATAATAACAAGGACATTCTTCCTTTTGAAATATATCTGGATAAAACATATAAGGAAAACTTTCGCGAAATATTCAAATCTCTTTGATATGATTAAAGAATGAGTGTAGTGTCAATCATGATATTTATTTCATTATATCTTGAGTTCATCATTGATAATCTATTTAACAATGATATCTCTTTTTATAAAATATTTTATTTTTATAAAGCAAAACAAAAATATCCCTGTTTTCCATATTTAATGAACCCATGGTAAAATTGGTATTCAAATTGTTCGTCTCTTCGACTTTATCCGAATGAAAATCAAACAGACCTCAGCGGGGAGGATTTATTTACTCAACATATTGTATTTGTTTTATGGAAATTTTATTTTAATACTGAAATTGAAAGGTAGATTTTTATCAAAGTTTTTGACTTCTGGCTAGGTTTAGATTATTATTTAGATAGATCAAATTATTAAAATCTGAAAGGTAGTTTAGAATTCTTACTCTAAAGGTCTTTTGCCATTTTTATTGATTGATGAATGTCGATCTATCCAAAATTGTCTTGTATTTTAAATAACGACCAAAATTACATTGCTGTATTATAATCTTGTAATTGAGACATGTAACCTATTTTATTTATTAGTTAATACCAAATGATAACTGTACTTGGCACCTAGAACTCCTTAGTTAATTTCAGGTAACTAGTGTACCCAAGTCGTCCGAAATAACATTTGAATATTCAGATAGATATGCACACACACACGCACATGTAAACACACACACACAGATTCAACCCTCTCCACCTCCTCCCCTCTTTCCTAACTACAATCCGGTAGTTTCGGCAATTTGCAGGAATTTTGGTTTCCAAGTTTACCTCTCTGGGTAACCCCCCCTGTCACCAGAGTATGAATACTTCCTCTTCCCCCACCCGAGGTACGAGGGAGACCGAGTAGTTTTTCGTCTTGAAATACGGATGAGATTGGCAGGAAATATTGTGTGTATATATATATATATATATATATATATATATATATATATATATATATATATGTGTGTGTGTGTGTGTGTGTGTGTGTGTGTGTGTGTGTGTGTGTATATATATATATATATATATATATATATATATATATATATATATATATATATATATATATATGTATGTATGTATGTATGTATGTTTATATATATACACCAGACACGTTATTCTACATAATACAGAGGAGATTAGCGGCAAAAAGTTCATACATGCCATACAGACGGCTGTTTTCTTTTATTCTCGTGATGTTTCACAGATTGCCAACATGTTCTCTTTGATAGAACATTTGATTGTAGGAAGGATTTTTTTTTCGGCCTGTGAAAAGTTCCCTGTACATATAAGAAGGGTAATATTCAGTGGAAACTCTCTCTCTCTCTCTCTCTCTCTCTCTCTCTCTCTCTCTCTCTCTCTCTCTCTCTCTCTCTCTCTCAGACTTCCAGCGGATGCAGTGAATAGTAACACGATAAACGAATTCAAGAATATGTTAGCGAAGATCATAAAATCTCGAAATAAACTAATTCTCTTTACCCAAGAGCAAATGGAGTCTCTGCGGACATCCAAATTCCTTGTAACTCTCTTATTTATTACTTTCTTCAAATGAAACTCTACTCTATTTACATTAGAATGAGCAGATACGATAAACAGTCTCCGCCTCACGTAAGCTCTTGAGAAAACATTCGTTAATAATTTATCTGGGGATCAGATGAAAGTAGTTCAGGAAAGGCCATATGCAGAAATTTCATTAAAGAAATAAACGTTATTTCAATGACTGGCTCTGCATTAAAGGCCCTTTTTTATATTTTTCTACATCTGTTATTGGCAAACAACTGTTATGGATTCTGTTTACCTCTCCTTATTGGGAAAAGAATTTTTTAAGATGGAACTTTTAGCTTATTCTTGTTAGCATGATATACTAATCACATACCCCTTGATACAGTCATATTTATATGGTTGTGGCCATATAGGGAGCATTGTCTTTTCAGGAAAGGTGTTGTTTGTTGTCTAAATTTAGGTTCGCCAGTTGGAGGTTTTTCATTGGTCATATATCGTGGAAGGATGTATTTGTTGAAACCCACTAATTTGTCATAATTCAATAATTAATTAAGATAAAGTTAAAGTAAATTTAAGGGCATTGTAGTTTTAATTATGTGTTTGATGAAGATGAAAGACAAAATTTCCTCTTAATTTTCGTGTTCTTGGAATGTAAATAAAATATTGCCAACTTTACTTCATGCCTCGAAAGGTGTAACTCTTCGAAAGACTTAAGTCTAAAGATTTTTTTCCCCGCCTTCCATCATGTAGGGTGACGGTAATATGTGTTGTAAAGTGTATGAAGACAGAGGAGAATATGCAAAGAATAGGCCAGACTATTTAGTGTGTGTGTAGGCAAAGGGAAAATGAACCGTATCCTGAGAGAAGGGTCCAATGTAGTACTGCCTAGCCAGTCAAAAGACCCTATAACTCTCCAGCGGTAGTATCTCAACGGGTGGCTGGTGCCCTGGCCAAGCTACTACCTATACTGTATACTTTTTTCATTGTGACGCATCCCAAGGGGACTGTGTGCATATATGATTTTAACTCTCAAAGCCTGTGCTAGAAAGGATCTGGAACCTCGAACAGACTGTGGTTAACACCATCCTATCCAATATCAGACACGAAGACCCTCCCCGAAAGCTCCTCTTTTAATTGTATCGTATTATTGCTCCCTCGGAGAACCAGACACTATTTTATGAGAGGAACCTTATCGCAGTGAATTTATAGTTGGCGTTTAATTGCACTGAACACTTCTAGTTTTTTTAATTAATTAATCCTAATCTACATATATTTTTAGATGGTATGACAAGGTGTGTTTCATGCTTATATTTATATTTATTGGTTTTCAGTAAGCTTCATATTTGCTCAATATTTCAGAATTTTCTTATCTCCCAGAATAGCAACGACAACAATAACTGTAACATGTAATAATGTGTCATTTGATTTGTTTTATGAGGGTAATTGGCATCCATAGATGAAAATACTGGGTGCTATTATAGTATGCTATCTACCGTCGAATTTCTATTATAGTATGCTATCTACCGTCGAATTTCTATTATAGTATGCTATCTACCGTCGAATTTCTATTATAGTATGCTATCTACCGTCGAATTTCTATTATAGTATGCTATCTACCGTCGAATTTCTATTATAGTATGCTATCTACCGTCGAATTTCTACTATAGTATGGTATCTACCACAAAGTATGTTATGTACCGTCAATGTTAATCCTCCTGTTTGATGAGGATTATCAAACAGATTACTTACCACCAGTATGTTATCCTCATTGGGCTTTAATGATAGTTTAATAATATTTATTGGTTGGACAACATGGGTGCATAATTATAAGCAGTTTGTAGGGAAACTTTTTTTACAAATTATTCAAAGCTCATCATACAACAATGTTACAAGTTAATCAAATGAAAAATCAAATATTACAAAACTGAAAGAAAATAATCTATGAAAAATATTCAATCAAAAATTTATTCTACTACTGCATGTAAACATATCTTACATCATTCAAGAAAGCAGGAAATACATCTTCGCCTTTTCTCAGAACTTTCCAATTTAAACCACCACACTACACACTTCCAGACACATTCAACCAATTAGTGACAGTATTAGGTGATTTCCCAGTTAACTAAAGTAGTGTTAATTGGGATATCATAAACAAAATAATAAACCAATTCCAAAATTTCAGAAAGGAGTGGTAGATAGCAAAATCGGCGGTTGATAGCAAAATCGGCGGTAGATAGCATACTATAATAGCACCAAATACTGTTTATGATTATGATAAGACTGTTATTAGTATTATTATTATTATTATTGTTGTTGTTGTTGTTGTTGTCGTCAAAGCGAAAACAGAATTCGATCCAAAAGAACCCGAGGATATACAAGATTGCAATAGATCCTGTTGGTGGGACTGGAACAATAGCTCACTTGGATCAATGGACAACGACCACCAAAGGCTTGACATGTTATGGTCAAAGGATTTCGATACCAAACACAATAAGAAACTTAACTGTTAGAAACTTGGATATTGCAAGATTTTTACCCTTGCTTCGTGATGATTTTGGCCTTTTTTCATGACTAACCGATATTTAGTTTTTTTTTATTCACATTATACTGAGAGAGAGAGAGAGAGAGAGAGAGAGAGAGAGAGAGAGAGAGAGAGAGAGAGAGAGAGAGAGAGAGAGAAATATACTCTCCTGCAAATTTTCCTTGAATTCACTGTAAGGGAAAAATTCCTTCATAGAAAGAAAGAAATGGCTGAATTTTCCTTAAGATACTTACGGTGAAAAAGCTCTTGCATCAAATGAGTCATCCCTGTGTTTATCGTGAGATAATGAAAGCTTCCGGGCTCCCACGAGAGAGACTGTTCCCATTTGTCAAAACAAACGAGGAAGTTACGAGTGGTAACGCAGGTTTCACCTTACCTACGTTTATCGGGGCAAGACACGGAAACCCAGGATCTACTTACAGCCACATTTCCAGTCCTTCAAATGGGAAGGGAAAATAGACCGAGTAAAGACCTGTTGGCCATATATTACCAATGTTTGAGAGAGAGAGGGAGAGAGAGAGAGAGAGCGCTTCTTTGTATGTGTCTTTGCTGCAAATTTTATTTTATCTATTAACGCCGTTGGGTCCATACAAGTCCGATACAAACAGGTTAGACGGGCAGAACTGTCATTTTCGGTCCGCTCTCTGACTGTGACGTCACGTCAGCCTCAACTGGCGATTTTGTATATTAAGGTGGTGTTGTTATTTCTCCTTGAATAATTCTTGCTATTGACTAACATGATACTTCCGTTATCAGAACATTCAGAGAATGCTCAAACAGTTTTTCTTTTCATATAAATAATATTACTGTAGACCAACTACAGCAGCGTGAATTGATTAGCAGCTGTAGTTGTTAATTTTTATTGATGAAAATAATTTCTACACTTGAATGCAAACAGAAATAATTTATATAAATTTTACAACAATTCCTTGATTGAAGGTCTTGAAAATTATAAATATTTCCACATATCTAAATATCTTTATAAAGAATTAAATATCGTCTTCTGGGACCTTTCCTACTGATCCTTGTAATTTAGCAAGGAAGGTTTTTTCTGCATGCCGTGCTTAACGAAATTGAGGACTCGTGAATTTTGTTGAAGACTTCTCTTAGGAGAGTTAATTGTGAAGAAAATTCCTTTGATGGTATATATAGCTCACTTCTGTTTACCATCCCAATGCACGATTTATTCGTATTTTTACACACTTTCATCTTTCTTCCTAATTGTTGATATTTCGCAGAAAATTTTAACAATATAACCGCCTATATTTTCATAAGCTTCATCTTTAATTACAGTGGCAGCCTTTTTTAATTTTCTTTATCCAGAATCTGAATGTTTATATCTTCTGAAGAGAGTTCATAATCTAAACATTTAAACAATGAGCAGGTCACGTATATCTTTAATGCCAATATTTTTTTTTTCTAATTGCATGCAGACTCATTTGATTGTTACTCTTTGACATGACATTTTTTTTTTCACTAATCTTTTTGACAATTTTTCCAAGAATCAGTGACCTAAGCCTAACCTTAAAATTCAACAGCATTAGGGTGATCGTTTTTGTGATTTTACTTTTTTTAAGTAGTTACCTTTATGACTTTTTCAATGCACTAATTTGAAATTTTTTATTAATCCCAAAACTATTACTCTGGTATATTGCCATACATATTTGAATTCATTACTTCATTACAGTCGCAAATTCAGAGGTAGCTTGTTAGTTATTGGATTTCAGCAGACCTCTTCCTCACAAATACTTTTAAGCGCTTGCACAAGAAGACGACAATAACTGCACAAAGTACTTGACACGTTGCCTGTGCTGTCCATTAACAGATATATGGAATTCATTAATCTTATAAGCTAGCCCATATTCTGTACTAGATTTTACCAAAGTTTCACGGATGCTTTTGTCAGGAATAAAATAACTGCTTCAGCAAAAGCCTGAATCAATTAGGGTATTTCTGATTAGTTTTATCAAATGGATAACGTCGACAAAAACCTATATCTCCCTTTCATCACTTGGGTTCTTGAATGAAATTGTGGTGAGTGTGATGAGCCCAAAAGGATGACTCACGGATAATCCTTAGTCCGATTGACCTTTATGTATAGCATAAGTTGTTATATAAAGAATTTTTATTTTAGCCATTTCAATAACCTGCTAATGGCCATCACTCGATTCAATACCAAGGATTTTGCGATTAGAACGCATTGAACATTCCAAAGAGTATTCGGCTCTAAGATAATTTATTATAATCTTGTCTCAAGTGACAAGTTCAATGCCATTTTATATATATATATATATATATATATATATATATATATATATATAATATATATATATATATATATAATATATATATATATATATATATTAATATATATATATATATATATATATATATATATATGTTTATAGATATATATATATATATATATATATATATATATATATAATATATATATATATATATATATATATATATATATATATATATATGTTTATAGATATATATATATATATATAATATATATATATATATATATATAATGTTTATATATATATATATATATATATATATATATATATATATATATATATATATATATCAATGGCATCATATATGCATATTTACACATACACACACATATATATATATATAAATATATATATATATATATATATATATATATATATATATATATATATATATATATATATACATATGTGTGTGTATTTGTGTGTGTCTGTGTCTGTGTAAATATGTATGTTTGTATGGACTCGCTCGTTTTCTATGTATATGCAATTACGCTGAAATGCTTTCAACAATTCATAAAATCGTGCTCAGCCTCCTGCCTTTTTATAATGCAAAAGTTGAAGGTTTGTAGTGAGTTTCGTTAAATTAGTGTCCTAAGAGGGCTTTGTTATCAAAGGGCCGGAAAGGTCGAAGAATCCATTCAGGAGCCTCAGTGTTTACCAACACCTTTTACGTTTGGAAGTTGTTTTGTTTTTGTTTTTATTTGAACTGTCTGTCTCCCTTTGGCTTATGCAAGAATGTGTGGTTGCGATTGTCAGAGATAATGTAATTATCTTTGGAAAATATCTTAGAGCCTTTTTCTTAAAGTTTATGAGATGCCGCATTTTTCATTCCTTTCATTTGAACAGTGTGCGTTCTACACGATATTGCACATATATTATTATCATGTAGATTTTGTTGATTCATATATATTACAGAATAGTGACAGTACTGGTTGCGGAGCTGTAGTCAATTTTATATTACAAAATTCCCGGGGAAAGCAAAAAAAAAAAAAAAATTATATTAAGTAATAATTAATATTTTTTTTTTTTTATCGAGTATTTCAAGTTTTTTTCTAGGTAATGTAGGCTATGGATTTTACCCACTATAGTATAATACATTTTGGTAAATAATTTTTGGTTACATATGTAATTTTCAGAAGCTGGTTTCCGCTTATAATTTCAAATGATGTTTTTTAATATCTAGAAAAGTCCCTCTAAGAGCCCTGAAGAAATAGGGGGAAAACTAATAATTTGATATGAATGGGTGAAATTATTACTGAAGAGTAAATACAGGGTAGAAAATATCGGATTAGTTTATTAGAAAATTATGTGAAGAAGAGTTATCCTGATTACGCTGGAAGTATGATTAAATGTTGAATTTTATGTAAAGTTTGCCAATTGATCAAGAGATGATTGAAAACGTTCGAAGTTTACTTTTTCCAATTTTGTACTCAACTTTTCATTTATGAAAGTAACTTTCCATTTGGTCTTCTATCTTAGGAAAAAAAAGATTTGATAACCTTGTGTTGGAAGATTCTCTTAAATATGTACATTTTTATATTGTTATTGCACCCTAAAATCGATTTAGGCAACAATTATACTCGTTGAATAGAGTAATTTCTAAATTCCGAGAGAGAAATATTGACATTTTGCTTGAAAGAAAAATTCTGTGACATGGAAGCAATGGGAATTATTTGAACCGTAATGGATACTTCAGTATTTGTCAGGAGCTAGAAGAAAAAAAAAATCCAGATAATGCTGTCACCATTGTCGAACACCATTAGAATTTGCAATGTTGTTATCCAGAAAGTGGGAAAATGTGCATTATGTACACAAAATGTATAATTATTGTTATTATTATTATTATTGCTATTATTATTATATTTATTATTTTTATTATAATTATTATTATTGATAGCCAAGCTACAACCCTATTTGGAAAAGCAGGCTGTGGGTGAACGAAATATAACAAAGCGCTCTCTCTCTCTCTCTCTCTCTCTCTCTCTCTCTCTCTCTCTCTCTCTCTCTCTCTCTCTCTCTCTCCCAGATTAACTAACTGCACGGGGCAAAACGTTTTTGAGAAAGGAGAAAACTTTTTACCGTCGGGATTCCCATAGGAAGACAGTTTGTGTGTTATGTTACAGCTTGTAATCCTGAGACCTTAAACTTGTCTCATGAATATTTCCTAAACTTCTTTTTGGATCACTTGTGTCGTTATATACAGTGTACTTGACTGAAAACTGTAGTCTTTTAGTTATATTTTTTTTATCTCTTGACGATAGGGTTGCAGCTGCGATAATAATAATAATAATAATAATAATAATAATAATAATAATAATAATAATAATAATAATAATAATCATCATCTTCATCATCATCTCCTCCTACGCCTATTGACGCAAAGGACCTCGGTAAGATTTCACCAGTCGTCTCCCTCTTGAGCTTTTATTTCAATACCTCTCCATTCATCATCTCCAACCTCGCTCTTCATAGTCCTCAGCCATATAGATCTGAGCCTTCCAACTCTTGTAGTGCCTTGTGAAGCCCAGCTGAACGTTTGGTGAACTAATCACTCTGGGGAGTGCGAAGAGCATGCCCAAACCATCTCCATCTAACCCTCATCATGATCCCATCCACATATGGCACTCGAGTAATCTCTCTTATAGTTTCATTTTTAATGCTGTCCTACCATTCAACTTCCAATATCCTTTTCAGGGTATGTTCTCAAATCTACTAAATCTATTGTCATATCATTAATCATGTCCATAGAGTAACACCGATCTCACTAAACTGATATATAGTCTGATTTTTATATGTAATTTCAGGCGATTTGAGACATTCCAAATTTTAATTAACCTAACCATTGTCTGATTTGCCTTTTTTCAATCTCACTAAACTATAATTCTAAAGATCCTGTATTGGAGATCATAGTTGCTAAATGCTTAAATGATTCTACCTAATTAATCATTTATCCTTCCAATGATATATATATATATATATATATATATATATATATATATATATATATATATATATATATATATATATATATATATATATATATATATCCTTCCTGTGACGCTGAGTGGTATGACCACTCGGTCTCTCCCAGCCCTTTTGGGAGGAGGAAAGGGAGTAGTCATACCCTGGTTTGGGGGGGTTGTTACCCCAAGAGGTACACTTGGCAGCTACAATATCCCACAAATTGCGCAAACAACCGTGTTATAGTTAGAAAAAGGGGGGAGGGGTTAATTTTTGTGCGTGTGTGTATATCTGCATACATATTTAGCAGTCATTTTTTACGGGTCACGTACACTAGTCAATGAGAGAGAGAGAGAGAGAGAGAGAGAGAGAGAGAGAGAGAGAGAGAGAGAGAGAGGCTACATAGATAGTATCACATTATCGCATAGCCTCCCACACATACCATTCACAATTTCAAACGCCTTCTGTTCGCGTAAAGAAATGAAGTAGTCAGACACGGAACTGTCATCTTACGAGGAAAGTCAGAATCCTCTGAGAGCTACTTTGGCGTTTTCATTTCACCGCTGTCAATCCGAAGTTTTCTGTCAACACATTTCGTGGCGTCCAAAATGTAATTTTATTACTGTGGTTTGGTGGGATATTTTCTCGATGGGACTTAAGTGATGTCGAAGTTATTAATATCACTAACTGTTTAGTTAGCTAAAGCTGATGATAAAATTAAAAAAATATGAATGTTCAACATAATTCATACTTTTTCTTTGAAGTTAACCCAATGGTGTATATATATATATATATATATATATATATATATATATATATATATATATATATATATATATATATATATGTCTGTGTGTGTGTGTGTGTGTGTGTGTAAATATCACCCACGAATTGCATTTAATACCGAATTCTATCTTGGGAATACATATCCACTTGGAATTCATTTTATGGTAACAGCTTCTGGCCGGGTGGTGATTCGAACCACCACCTGTACGGCTAGAAACCATGCTTGCAGGGACCCTACCGACTCAGCTATCAAGAGAGACTAAAAGTTCATGACAAGTCCCCCTACATATTCCTGTCGAATTCAGGAATCTGTTCATAGACTTGAAATAGACCCATCTCCACCATGATAGCTGAATCGTGAGTTTGCAACACGTGGTTATTTTAATGAACATATATCACAAGAACACGTGATTTTAATTAATGTAAATATCACCCACGAATTGCATTTAATACCGAATTCTATCTTGGGAATACATATCCACTTGGAATTCATTTTATGGTAACAGCATGGTTTCTAGCCGTACAGGTGGTGGTTCGAATCACCACCCGGCCAGAAGCTGTTACCATAAAATGAATTCCAAGTGGATATGTATTCCCAAGATAGAATTCGGTATTAAATGCAATTCGTGGGTGATATTTACATTAATTAAAATCACGTGTGCTTGTGATATATATATATATATATATATATATATATATATATATATATATATATATATATATATATATATATATATAACACTCTTTTGGACATATTTCTTTTCTTATATAATTGTCCTTAGATGCCGAACCATGGGTGTGTGTATGTTTGTGTAGGCGTGTGTGTGTGTGTCATATACCATAAGCCTGTTGTCCCTCTGGTAGGCGAGGTGCTATCAATTATGTCTGTATAGTGAGGTTTTAACGCTAACGCCGAATGCTATGACAGCTGTAAATAATGACACTCATTTCCAGCTGGGTGAACTAGTGGACAGCATCAAGCTACGAGCCATACATGGACACCGTAAAGCAAATTCATTTTCTTCTTAAGGACTAAATTTTCCGTCTTGTGGGATCAATTCAGGATCAATCTGCTTACTCGATAACTTGCTCATTGACTCCGACCCAACATAGTTTACTAATTACTAGGTCCAGGATGATCTGATTTGGTCAACATTGGCGGAATCAAATCCTTTGTCTCATTTTATTGAATCAAATCCATTTTGATAATAATAAAACAAGAAGAAAAATTCCAGTCATTGAGTATCAATAGAATTATATTTTGGTGATTCCAAGAATTTATAGAATTAGATAACCTGGTAATTACGTAATTTGTGGTATTAGGAAAAATATTTTATTATGATAAATATCTTATGATAATATTAAAGGTTTATGATAGAAAACACAAGAAGGATTCAGTTAGATGGTATCGCTGAAGGTTTTACATCATAAGGTTCATTACAATGGTTATATTGACTGAACAAGGAACTCTCTCTCTCTCTCTCTCTCTCATAATTCTTCTTTCTAACTTACATCCAATTATAACTTTAAAGAAACTTTGCTATTGTATTGTAACTTCTGATCTCATTTTCTATTGCTTCCTTCCCAGGTAACATCAATAGGACAGAAACATTGAGGGAAAGTACAAGATGTCATTACGGTCAGCCTCACACATTGATGGGAAATTTGGTATCATGATTACATATCTTTTAGTTGATTCTTTACCTCTTTTCGTTTCCGTGCTTGTTTGCTACCCTGCTCCGAGACTTTGGATTATAATAATAATAATAATAATAATGATAAAAATAATAATAATAATAATAATAATAACTAAATGGGCACTCACTGGAGCGCAGACCTCCATGCGTCAGCTTATTTCTCGACCTTTTGCTTAACGTTGACCTTGAACATTGACCTTAACATGGATTTTCATACACTCAAGTATGAACAAAGTTTGAAGTCTGTGACAACGATGTCCAAATTTATGGCTGATTACGTGCATTAAAGATTTCACTTGAAGGTCACCTTGACCTTTGACCATGTCCTTCCAAAATTTAATCATTTCCAGTTTTTTATATAACAGTTACTCTTTGCAAAATCCATTAATCTACGATTAAAATTGTGGCCGGGTAGCTATTCACAAACCAACGCAAACACACGCAAATTTCGTTGGTGGAGGTAATGATAATAATAATAATAATAATAATAATAATAATAATAATAATAATAATGATAATATAATGATAATAATGATGATAATAATAATAATGATAATAATAAAAATAATAATAATATAAATAACAATAATCCCCCGTATATAATAATGAGCAAGTGTATGGCTATATATATATATATATATATATATATATATATATATATATATATATATATATATATATATATATATATATATATATCTTTTTGGTTACACTGAGCTCTCCCCGTCCCATTGGTTGGGGGGAGTGGGAGTAGTCATACCCTGGGGAAAAGGGAGTGCATGTATGTGCATATCTGTCTAAAGATTTAGCCCTCATTTTTGACGGGTCACATACACTAATAATAATAATAATAATAATAATA
>NC_090727.1:94239560-94242060 GCF_036898095.1 Palaemon carinicauda | reverse complement strand
ACCAAGTAGAATCGAGAGGCCGACCCTGTTATACAATGGGGATAATGAGGTCGAAAGAAGCAGACAGTTACTTGAATTGCTAAACTCTTCTAGAGTCGATGCTTTGCAATGAGAGTATAGCTGTTAGGAACCTTGTTTTCAATTATGGCTCAGCAATAGCTTATTAGGAAGCAGCGGGTTCTCTGGTGTGTTGCAAGAAGTCTTAAACGATTAAAACATATTATTTACAAGAACAATATCAAGTCGACCTTTCAGGGGTCGGAAGTTTAGTCTGAACACTGTGTCACTGAGATGTGCTTTAAAGATAAAAGACTTTTCACCCTCAAATTCAATACTCCGTATTTATTAGGCCTATAAACATTTCCATTCCTTAACCTGAATATCCAGCCTAGAATTTCCATCGAACAGTCACAAATAGTTTCCAAGATTTCACTATAACTATTGTTTGTTCGTAATTATGACTGTCTAAGGTCCAAACAATATCAGTAGACCAAGTTTGATAAAATTCTTTGGAAACTTCAATTTTACAGCATGTGATGTATGAAGTAGATGATGAATGGAGAAGTATTGATTTAAAAGCTCAAGATAGAGACGGCTGGCGAAATGTAACCGGGGCCGTTAGGGTCAATAGGCCTAGGAAAAGATGATGACCATATATATATATAATGAATTTTAATTCAAACTTTAAAATATTAAAATATTAAAACTGGTCAGTTTAATTCATGAAAAGTAATTCATAAAAATAGTTTCTCTTAATTATTTTTTTCCTCGGAATCTGAAGTTGTCTAAATTTCTGGGAAATTGCGTAATCATTTGTACACTGAAATAGATCATATTTGCTGCTACTGAAGAAACACAAGAGGAATATAAATGCTTGATTTTAGAATACTGCACAAAAGCAATGATGTGCCGGTAATGTCAGGTAGTCCTACAATGCAACGCTCTATAGCTGCAGAAGCTGTGATGTCATATAGGCCTACTATGCAATGCTTAAAACATGTAAATGCAGAAGCTATAATGTCAGATATGCCTACAATGCAACGTTGAAAACATGTAGATGCAGAAGCTATAATGTGACATGACTCCGTTTTCTCTCTTTCCTCGGATGTTCTAATGGTATTTCTTTTAAAAATGAGTATGCCTTCACCTAAATGAAAACTTACTATGCAGCAAATGTAAATTAAGATAATCTGCCTTTAGGAGATATGATTATTGTGACAGACTAAAAGAAAAATGGCATCTCATCCGTCTGGGACTTTGACACCACGAAGGAAACACTATCTCTTTACAGTGACTTTCTTTTATCAGGTTTTTTTTTTTTGTAACTCATTGATAAAGCCAAGGAAGGTCTATAGTAAGGTCTACAGATCTTGGTTAAGTAAAAGTTTTATGTTTGATACTGGAGGATCATCGTTGCCATGATGGTTGAGGAGGCTCTAGAGGTGGTGCTTTTGCTTTTGTATCCTCACTTAATCTGCTGCAACCCCTGTTGGAAAAAATGATAATAGTAATGACAGGAAAAGTGAAAAATCAAATTTGAAATCTCGTTGACATAGCCTAATCCTTGGCCCAAAAGAGTTGAAGAAATTGAGAAGGAAAACATGGCGAGGTTTTTATGTTTTGATGTAGCATCATTTGAAGAATCTTCTTCAACCGAAAGAAGTGGCATGCTGTTCTCTCTTAATTCTCTTCCTCTTGTTTTGTTAAAATTTGTATAGTTTATATCGGAGATATTTGTTTTAGTGTTGTTGCTGTTCTTAAAATATTTTATTTTGCCTTGCTTCCTTTCTTCACTGGGCTATTTTCCCTGTAGGAGCCCCGGTGTCTATAGCATCTTGCTTTTCAAATTAGGGTTGTAGCTTAGCAAGTAATGATAATATTATTATTAATGTGTATATATATATATATATATATATATATATATATATATATATATATATATATATATATATATATATATATATATCAGAAAAAAATCTACTCTACGACACTTTTAGTATAATCAAGTATATGGTAAATTTCAGGTTGTTTGCCGCTCTTTTAAAGTAATTTTATTAGTTATTTGGTTTACATTGTTATTTAAAGAAAAAACCTTTCGGAGGGAAAATAACATCAAACTTAAGATAGACTGCTGGGCACAAAAGGAATCTTTTCTCTTCCGGCATTTCGTATTCAGTTTCATTAGTGTGAAAGCCAAGGGCATCTTTATCTTTGATAAAAATACGTTAGATCCTAACAGGTTTCCTACACGTTTTTTTATTCCCTATGGCGAAAACGTTCAAGGGTAATTTATAAGGTCAAGAGGCCTTTTATAACCCAATCTTTTTCTGCGAATAGAATATATATATATATATATATATATATATATATATATATATATATATATATATATATATATTATATTATATTATATTATATATATATATATATATATATATATATATATATATATATATATATATATATATATATATATATATATATTAATAGAACAGGACGT
>NC_090727.1:94229560-94234560 GCF_036898095.1 Palaemon carinicauda | reverse complement strand
AATCCAGAATTTATATTCCTCCTGTGTTTCTTTGGTAGCAGCAAATACGATCTATTTTAGTGTACAAACGATGACGTAATTTTCCCTGAAATTAGACTCGGCTTCAGATTCTGAGGTCTTTTTTTTTGATTGGATGAAACTATTTCAGCGAAGTTACTTTTCATATATAAAAATGACCAGTTTGATATTTTTACATTTCAGAGTTTTAATTAAAATTCATTAAATATATCATCATCATCTCCTACGCCTATTGACGCAAAGGGCCTGGGTTTCATTTCGACAGTCGTCTCTATATCGAGTTTTTAAATCAATACTTCACATTCTATAAAACGGAAGTGTCCAAAGAATTGTATCAAACATGGTCTATAACTATTGTTTGAACTTGACGTCATAGTTACAAACAAACAACAGTTATAGTGAAATCTTGGAAATTATTTGTGACTGTTCGAAGGATATTCTAGTTTGGATATTTAAGTTAAGGAATGGAAATATTTATAGGCCTAACAAATGAGTATTGAAGTTGAGGGTGAGAAGCCTTTCATGTTTATAACATATCTCAGTGACACAGTGTTCAGACTAATGAAAGGTCGACATGATATTGTTCTTGTAAATAATGTTTTAAGCATAGACTATAGATTGGCTTAGCTACTCAATTAACTGTCTTCTTCTTTCAACCTCATCATTCCCATAGTATACCAGGGTCGGCCGCTGGAGTCAACTCTCTCCATCTATTTATATTCTCTTCATCTTATGTAGAGTACATCAACACCAAATCTTTAATCAAGCATTTTAAAAATAAAATATTTTATTCCAAATCAAATTTGAATAAAAAATATTGTTATTCATTCAGGCCTTTAAAAGTTAATGGATAGATTAATTGACTCGAAAATTAGGCAAAGGAAAAATGAGCTTTAACCAAAGAGGGATCCAATGTAGCACTATCTTGCCATCACAGAACCAAATAACAATCTACAGTAGCAGTAGTATCTCCTCGGGTGCCTCTCCTTGCCCATCATATTACTGATTTATTTGATAAAAAAAGATATCTAAAATTAATAAAATAGATCTAATAATAATTAGTACTAAAGGCAACTAAATTCTTAATTATTAACCTTTATAAGAAATTATGAATTTATCAACAAATCTATAAACTTTGCATAAAATGTTTGAGTCTTCTTAAATAGAGAATATTTTCCGATGAGTAATGGCAGTGATGTCTGTATCGTCCTGGATAACCTAAAGTAAAGAGACTCGGGTTTTCCGAGAGTCCTGGGTCGGGTCAAGCCCTAAGAAATCGACTCCGTTGAGGATCCTTCCTCTTGGGTGTCTTCCGATTCAGGACTACCTCTCGGTTTGGGGTTCCGAGACAGGCAGGATAGAAAGAGAGTATCCTGTCACTGACGTCCCCCGGTTATCCAGCAAAACAGCAACAGGCTTTCTTTGGTCTGGTGTTGAATTCTCCTCTTCCTTCTCTCTCTCTCTCTCTCTCTCTCTCTCTCTCTCTCTCTCTCTCTCTCTCTCTCTTCTTCCCATCATCAACTCTTTCTTATCTAATTCCTTCTCCTCCACTACTATTGCAAGGACTAGGGTTGTGGGAAACTGGTGATGCTTTTATATGTTTGCGTCGGACAAGCGAGTGTTTATGTATAAGACAACATTGGTTCACTTTTATAACAAAAAAAATATTATTGAAAGATAGAGCGATAAAAAAACGAAAAAAATAAACGCATTAATGTCGTAGTGAGGAAGAGGGCGTCAGGATATATATATATATATATA
This sequence comes from Palaemon carinicauda, assembly GCF_036898095.1. NCBI lineage: Eukaryota > Metazoa > Arthropoda > Malacostraca > Decapoda > Palaemonidae > Palaemon > Palaemon carinicauda. The sequence goes on along the minus strand of NC_090727.1, from coordinate 94,232,781 downwards.
TATATATATATATATATATATATATATATATATATATATATATATATATATATATATATGTGTGTGTGTGTGTGTGTGTGTGTGTGTTTGTGTGTATATATATACATACATGTTTATATATATATATATATATATATATATATATATATATGTATATATATATATATATATATATATATATATATATATATATATATATACACGATGTGTGTATATACGTATATAAGGTGACATATTTATACAGCAGATGTGACATAAGAAGGTCTGAAATTATGAAAAAACATACTTCTCTTTTTACCTCTGATCTCGAGGTATAGTGAGAATACAGAAATTAGGAGTATATTATATGGCCTATTTGAATATATATTCTTATATATATATATATATATATATATATATATATATATATATATATATATATATTTTATATAGCTATCTATCAATCTATCGACAGAGATGGATAGATAGATAGATACTTGAAGACGACTAGTATATTATTGAAAACCTTTATTCTTTTTCGTAATGTTAATGATTCAATCCTGATCTAAGCAAACATTGACATGAAATCACAAGGTTTTGTAGCCTGAGTTTTACAAAAAAGAGGAAAGGAGAGAGAAAACATTGGACAAAAACTTGCAGAACCGTCCTTTTCCTGTCGACTCATGAACCATAATGATTGTCCTACTCAAAAACTTTATTGTTGATTGTATTTCCCATTTATGGAAATAGTAGGCCATTTTATATTAAATACGATAAGAAAGGTCATAATCAATCGACATTATTATCATTGTTGGTCGTTATGGTCATAATCTCTATTAAGTCAAATTCATTGTATATCTTTACATATTTGTTTGTGCATGCAGTGTGACAGTACACTGATCTCTTTATGGCTTAATTTGCATTTAACGGGAATGTTCATCAAATTATCTTTGAAAAGTTTAACCAAGCATCTTTGAAATATCAATAAAAATATATCAAAAGGGTGTATTCAATTTATCCCAGCATTAAATTTTCTGTAACTTGCTACATATAAGAATTCGTCATTTGTAAATGACTTAAACCTAAATGTATGAATTACGTTTGCTGTGAATCATATTTTACGTATCTAAATACTTCGAGAAACGTGAATAAAAACATTTTTTTTTTTTAATTCACTCCTTTATCAATACTATTTTTATTATGTTCTAGAGGTTGTCTTTCTAGTGTGCGGATTTTGATGATATTTAGTAGCGAAAGCTAATGAATAATTATCTGAGGAATATTTCGATAGGGGGCCTGCTGTTTTGGATAGTTTTTTGCTCAAAAACCAAAACAAGTCAATTTTTTGGATACTACACACTGTAGACTAATGTTAATCCAGTCATTACATTGTTGAGCATATTTCCGCTGTTTATGACTGTACATAATGCACAAGGCGGTAAAATAATTTGACTTATTTGTTGTTAATAGAATACATTCGGGTATTGATTTGGAATTTATTGTCTTTACAGGTAAGTGTGCAACCAATTTTAAATGTGGACATGGAGATAACTACGGAAGGTAAGGTTAAGTCAACATATGGTCGTTTTAATTTCTAAGGATTATTGTGATCGTATTTGATGTTTATAGAGTTTTTTTTATAGTATTTTGCTGATTAAGTCAATTCAAAGTGGTTGACATTTCATATTTATTCTCTGTTTAAAAGAGTAGTTAGCTAAACACTTTTTTCGTGTTGTATTCGTCAGCAAAGTGATAGTATACCCTTGAGTAAATTGAAATTGAGTGATTCTCGGCAACATGTGTCCAGAAAATCACTCTTTATAAAGTGTGTCAGCTCTCTATAATGGTGAACATCTTGACTGCGAACACAGAGACCTATGTATTTCCAATTCAGAATTCAAGATAAAGGAATCTCAAACAAAGTCTCCTCGATGTAGACTTCCAATTTATTGATTGTGTAAGTATAAAGCGTTAGTGCAGGTCTATTTGGGTGTTTTATTACACAACAGACCTTTCATAAATAATATGGCGTCTGGCTGACTGGGCCATCACACAGTGCAATGTGGTCACTTGAAAGGGAAAGTTCATTGAGTTCTTAAACAGTTTGTAGCATTTCCTACAGGTTAGTTTTTTAGAATTGATTGATTGGTCTTCTGGTTACAATATATTCACGAAAGCTAGATACAACATACCTTCGTAAAGGGATAGGGACATTAGTTATCTCACACGGTGAACTGTAGGCACTACTAAGGTGGCTTTGCAGCGTTGCTTTGGCCCTTAACTGCACTTGCTTTGTATCCTTCTACTTTAACTCCTTTCCATCTTTCTTTCTTTTATTTGGCTGTCCAACCTCTCTTATTTCATCGTGTAATTTCTGGGTTTCCTCTTTTCCGCTTGGACTCTGAATGGCTTCACAGGCCCTAGGGCTGGACTATATAACACACACACACACACACACACACACATATATATATATATATATATATATATATATATATATATATATATATTATATATATTATATATATATATATGTGTATATATATATACTGTATACTGTATATATGTTTATTTGTATTAATATACATTAAACCATTAGGTTTACGGATAACTGAATACATAAATTTTGATAGACGACCATGAAATTGTCTAGTAGCAAAAGTTTCCCTCCTTATGTGCATTTTTGATACATAAGGACTGTACGAACAAGATTATCCTGCAAGAACAGAATTTCTCCTGTGTAATGAAGTGCTTTAAATGATTTATATGAGTTGGAATATGTGTCTATGAATAATATTCTACACTACATACGCAATGAATGGCGAGCGATTATGACGTTGAGGTACGATCCATAAGGGATTCAGCATATGAAGCTTCATTTGCGGTGGATAATGGGGAGGGTGGGGTGTGGCACCCTAGCAGTACCAGCCAAACTCGGTTGAATCCCTCGTCAGGCTGGGAGGAGCTAAGAGAAGAAATTTCCCCAATTGTTCTTTTTGTTTATGTCGACTACCCCTTAAAATTGGGGGTAGTGCCTTTGTAGATGGATGTACACTATTACCTGTAATGTATGTGCGATATTAGTGTTTAGATTAGGCATATGTCTGAGAAAAATGGGGAGGGATCTTTTGTAACATATTTTCTCTAATCATCATTTTCTTATGGAGGAGGGAACAGACATAAGCCAATAAGTATTTTGTAGAAAAGAGAATTATCGAAAGGGTTTGAAGAAGGAATGGGAA
>NC_090727.1:94197060-94227060 GCF_036898095.1 Palaemon carinicauda | reverse complement strand
TGGGAGGGGAGGGGAGGGGGGGAGCCGCCCAGCGCCAGTGGGAGGGGAGGGGGGGGGGAGCCGCCCAGCGCCAGCAGGAGCTGGGGGAGCTCTTCCCTTCCACCGGGAAGGGGAGAGCCCCGCCAGGCGAACGATATAGAGTTCCTCTATCAGGCTTAGTTTTAAGAAAAAAAAAATGAAGTCTTCATAAGAGAATGCGGTTTCCGGAGCTCCGAAGAGAGAGAGAGAGAGAGAGAGAGAGAGAGAGAGAGAGAGAGAGAGAGAGAGAGAGAGAAAGCCAGTAGAATTCAACAATTTCTTCTTTTGGCTTCAAGTGAAGTCTAAATGTCTTCAGGTATGAAGGAGAGAGAGAGAGAGAGAGAGAGAGAGAGAGAGAGAGAGAGAGAGAGAGAGAGAAGCCAGTAGAATTCAACAAATTCTTCTTTTGGCTTCAAGTGAAGTCTAAATATCTTCAGGTATGAAAGAGAGAGAGAGAGAGAGAGAGAGAGAGAGAGAGAGAGAGAGAGAGAGAGAGAGAGAAAGGAATTAAGAAAAAAAATAACGAAAGGAAAGATCTATTCATAGTTTTCTTTCTGTGCGAATCGTAACATATATCAGCTAAGACGCTTCGAGGCAAATCTCACCCTCTGAAGACCGTTCTGGAATCATTTTTGTTTCATCTTCGTTCATTCCCAGAATGTAATGTTCGCCTTTTGTATGGGTTTCCTTTGTATTCGTGTTAACAATTATGGAAATAATTGGAAGAATAAGGAATCTCAAATCTCTCTCTCTCTCTCTCTCTCTCTCTCTCTCTCTCTCTCTCTCTCTCTCGTAGGAATCTTCAAAGTGTTTCCGGAGGAAAATAGGAGAAATTTTACGCTGAAGACGATTTGGTTTTTTTTCCGAGGATTTCATTCCTTAATTCTTCGTTCATTTTCACTCCAATTATGGAAAACTCTATCATATTCTAATGGACGGTGTAAGAGAGAGAGAGAGAGAGAGAGAGAGAGAGAGAGAGAGAGAGAGAGAGCATTCTTTTCATATTTCATATCCGTTTATTCACAGGAGAGAGATGGAGAGCATTCTTTTCATATTTCATATCCGTTTATTCACAGGAGAGAGAGAGAGAGAGAGAGAGAGAGAGAGAGAGAGAGAGAGAGAGAGAGAGAGAGAGAGAGAGAGAGAGCATTCTTTTCATATTTCATTTCCGTTTAATCACAGAGGAGAAAACGGAAATGAAATATGAAAAGAATGCTCTCTCTCTCTCTCTCTCTCTCTCTCTCTCTCTCTCTCTCTCTCTCTCCTCTCTCTCCTCTCTCTCTCTCTCTCTATATATATATATATATATATATATATATATATATATATATATATATATATAAGTATATATCAGCCAATATTAGTCCACTGCAGAACAAAGGCTTCGGACTTTTTTATCAATTTGTGTCTTTTTATGGTCTTTCTATGTCAATTTATACCCACAAATTTTCTTAGTTCGTCAATCCATCGTTTTCTCTTCCTTTCCCTGCTGGTTTTGCGATAACTAGGGACCCATTCGGTTATTCTTTGTATATCTATTATATTTTCTTATAAGATATTTGGTGCTATTATAGTATGCTATCTACCGCCGATTTTGCTATCTAATCCCCTTTCTGACTTTAGTATGATGCCTACCATCAGTCCCTAAGGATACGGTCTACTTGCTAGTCCGCCTCTAATAAGGAGGATCACAACCGACTTTTCACCATAGCTAATCCGTCTCTTTTACAATCCCATTTAGATCATTACTGTTGGAAAGTTCTGAGAAAAGGCGACGATGTATTTCCTGCTTTCTTGAATGATGTAAGATATGTTTACAAGCAGTAGTAGAATAAATTTTTTATTGAATTTTTTTTCATAGAATATTTTCTTTCAGTTTTGTAATATTTGATTTTTTATTTGAATAACTTGTAACATTGTTGTATGAAGAGCCTTGAATAATTTGTGATAAAAGTTTCCCTACAAATTGCTTATAATTATGCACCCATGTTGTCCTGCCAATAAATATTATTAAACTATCATTAAAGTCCAATGAGGATAACATACTGGTGGTAAGTAATCTGTTTGATAATCCTCATCAAACAGGAGGATTAACATTGACGGCAGATTACATACTTTGTGGTAGATACCATACTATAGTAGAAATTCGACGGTAGATAGCATACTATAATAGAAATTCGACGGTAGATAGCATACTATATTAGCACCAGATATTTTCTTACAAGTTACAGTGATAGTATCACCTTTCCAACTCTGGCTAAGGACCTGATTTAAGTCGTTTATCGTTATTTTAAGATTCATAAACGTCAGAAATTTATATATAGAAGAAACAAAACCAAATAATTTTCTCCATTAGTCATTTTGAAAATATGAAAAAAGAGATAGAAAAATAATTGGTGCAAAAGTGCTAAACATAAAAATCGGTCTCTAACCGTATTTATCACAGCTGGAATTTCCTTAACTGTAAAGTCCTTTGTAGGAATTTGTACGTCTCGGTAGTATTATTGAGGAAAGTTAAGAAGACGGAATACTCATTTCTGTCAGATAAATGAGAGAATTTCGAGTTAGGTGAGCACTTTGGTTCTTGGCATTAACTCTAAATTACATATGAGGACAATTTTATGTTGTTTCCACTCAAAGGTAATTCGTGATTTGGTTTGATGATAAGTTTTTCCTTTTTTTAATTTATTTTAAATTGGAAAAATACTAAACAGACCAAAGAATCGTATCCTGCAGCTAGGTTAAATAAATCATATTTGTCTTGGTAATTTTGGAGATATATTTTTCCATGTTTTTTCTTATGGAACGTGAAATAATGTTAACGATAATTATCTTATTGTATATTTGCTTCTGCTTTCAAATGATTACATTCTTCAAGCATGGAACCCTTCTGTTATATCACCTATATAATAAAGAGAAAATGTATATATATATATATATATATATATATATATATATATATATATATATATATATATATATATAGATAGATAGATAGATAGATAGATAGATAGATAGATATATAGATATATATATATTATATATATATATATATATATATATATATATATATATATATATATACACATACATACATATATATATCTTTCCCTTCAAGCCACGGGGGAGGGGGTAGTCAATCTCCCTGGTGAGATGCGGTTACCCCGATAGTTACACTCTAAAACCAAAATCTCCCCCAAATGGCAGAACCAGCGTGTTGTAGTTAGGAAATAGTGGGTTGGGTGGGTTGAATATGTGAGTGTGCTTCTTTATCTGAACTTTTTGACGGCTCAGATATACTAGTTGGAGACTAATGTCAATAACGGCTCCATTATCTTGAATTAGAATTATTAGATGGTTAAGTGGACAGAAAACGGATCCGTTTTTGTGTCCATCGTAATATGTATAGTATATATGCATAAATTAATGTGTACAATGTAAATGGATAATTATTATGATCTAGGAACAAGAAGAAACAAAAAAATTCCCTGTTGACTTTACAGAAATGGTGTGAGTTGAATAATGTATGGTTGTGGTAGCCTATTGGAAACATCCCTGTCTGGCGATCTGCCAGTCCGGGGTTTGAGCCCCCCTCAAGCTCGATAGTGTCTCGTAGTGTCTGTAACCTCAGCATCCATTTGAGCTAAGGAGGGGGGGGGGCCTGTAGGTTTAACTGCAGAGTCATCAGCGTCCATTGCTTGGCACTCCCTGGTCCTATCTTTGGTAGAGAAGGGAACTTGTTGCTAGTCATATGAATATATGTCCAGTCTCTGGGTCATTGTCCTGCTAGGGTTCTGTCAGTTTCCCTTGCCTCTGCCATTCATGAGTAACCTTTAAACCTTTAAATGGATGCTCATTAGACGACATGCTTAGAGGGAAGGCTTTTTCGAAAGACAAGAAATTCCTTAAATGTAATTCTACTTTTTCCAGTATTACGTTGATCTGACTTTTATATACAAAGTGTATGTCAGGAAATTCTTTCATTGGAATTGCAGATTTATTAGCATAACAGTTGGATTTTTGCTATTACTTTTCAAAGGGACTAAATGATAGAATTGTATTAGTAACTAGATTTTGGTTTATTTTAGGTAGTTTAGCAAGTAGTTTGAAGCTTTTAATAATTATATATTTTTCAAATGATTTAAAATTAATTTACTTTTAAGTAATATGAATTTTTACAGATTTGGTAATTTAATTTAATGTGTGTATTGGTTGATATTTGTTCTTGTGAAGTATCAATTTATCAAAACTTTCAAACGAAGTTCATTCAGCTTTTGCAAAATCTCTTCTGCCTTGTGTTACATACGAATGCAAAACAGAATTAATGTACACCACAACATAAAAGAGATTTTCGGTTTTGCCTTTTGAAAACTAAGAGTTATTCTAAGACGAGAGAAACCACATATTCATCTTTAATTCATCCGTAATTATCGAGTCACTTACGTCAAAGACAGTTCCTATGAAATATATATATATATATATATATATATATATATATATATATATATATATATATATATATATATATATATTATGTATATTATGTATATATATAATGCATATATATGTTATACAAAATTATTTGTGTATATTAGTGTTTATATATACACAGAAACAAATGGAGCCATTTGTAGTCCAATGCAGGACAAAGGCCTCAGACATGTCATTATTCATGTCTGGGGTTTGGTGATTTTCAACACCAATGCAAATCGTTGATGGTAGGAAATTTTATTGTGACCTCTCACAGGAATCCACCTGGTATGCGTGGCCCTGACTAGCACAGCTTTGCTGATCCTGACAATACGCAAACTCTTTCACCACGTTGAAGTATCCCCACCCAGAAAGGTGTGTGTGTATGTGTGTGTGTATATCTCTCTCTCTCTCTCTCTCTCTCTCTCTCTCTCTCTCTCTCTCTCTCTCTCTCTATATATATATATATACTGTATATATATATATATATATATATATATATATATATATATATATATATATATATATATATATATATATATATATATATATATATATATATATAATATGAAGGTAAACCATGTTACTTCGATAGCACTGAGCAAATCTACTCTTTTGATACCATAACTCAATGTTAGACCTTTACTTTCTGACATAGATTGGTTTTTATTAATCAACCTATTCATTCGCGCGACTTTGTTATATACTTTACCTGATCGATCATCCATTTTCCAAACTGAAATTGCCGTATAAATTGTAGCTTTCGTTAGTACGATTTTTAATCAGCATAGATAAATATTAAATATACCAATATTTCAAAAAAATTTACGCGATCTCACTCATATACATTTTAGTATAAACTCGTGTCGTTTGATGTGAGGACATAATATTAACTGCTTGTACTCGTCTTCTATAATTATAAAATTTATCTTCATTATATTATATTTAGAATAAAAGTCATTGGTCGGTCAGGAAAAAACGTAAAAATAGTTTCTTTTTATCTGCAACTCGTTCAACTAATATGAATTGAATCAATTGAATGCAGCAGATATGATTGTTATGAGACGGGAATGAAAGAAACAGCCAGTGAAAATATGGAAGTTATTTAGCATTTGGGAGAAAGTTTCGTGTTTTCCTTTTCTTTCCCTTCTCGGCTGAAGACAGTTATGGACTTCGTAGAAAATTATTGCATTTCTTGTTTTAACGAAGATTGTTTTTATTAGTTATCAAGGAAACATTTTTCTAAGGGAGTGGGACACCAATAACGCTCGCAATTCTCTCTCTCTCTCTCTCTCTCTCTCTCTCTCTCTCTCTCTCTCTCTCTCTCTCATCATCGTCAACGAATTTATTTTTTTTTATATTTCATGTGTCCATCTGATGAACATGATACTAATATTTAGTTTTCGAATAGAGTCAGTGTTAGCAAGAATAATATTTATTAAGAGGGATGATCATACGAGGCACTTAATAATAAAATGGTTTGTCATTGTCAATATTACTTAAGAGTATTGTTTTTTTCATAAAATAGTTTTTTTCATATTTAAGATACTCGCATTGTACAGTTGGTTTCATTAATTCCGGTACACTTTGCAGGAAGCTAAGGAGACGTCTGACAGCTGTACATTGTATCAGGTAACTCTGTGTTTAGCCAATAGGAAACAGTTGGCAAAGTCTTTGGCTACAAAGCAAAGTCGCTGAACTTATAAATCCGTGATCAAAAGCGTTTTTATTAATTTTACGAAGTGCTGTTAGCTAAATTACAATATTCTTCCTCAGCAGTTTGTAAGATTGATTAAAAAACTTTTGATTTCCTGTTTATAAGCTCAGCAGCATTGTTTTACAGGCAGTGTTGCCATCAGTATCTCTTTTGTTAAACACCGCCTTATCTTCTACAATGTACTGCTGTTATACGTCTCCTGAGCGTCCTATGATATCTACCGAAATTAATGAAGCCTGCTGTACCTGTGTATTACAGCAAATATTTCTTTTAAAGGTAAGCGTTATTACAGCAATTGTTTCTTTTCAGGTAAGCGTTTGTATGCACGTGTGGCATCGTCATAGACTGCATCTCGAGTCGGTAAGAGTTTAGTATTCGTTTCATATATTTCGCCAATTGTAATTCCCCTGTAGTTAATTTGTTTTATAAATACCCTGGTGAGAATGGGGTGCTTTAGCCGTCATTTTTGATGGGTTGCGTACACTAGTATTAATATAAAAGAGCAAATGTTATCCAGTTGTAACTAATTGTAATTCCCGAACAGTTTCTTAATTGGGTCCAGGATTCCTTTGAGGTAACGCGTTTCTTTTCACGAACTATGTTTACTGCATCGTTTCGAAGCTATCCTCGATGAAGCTATCCTCGATGCTCAATTCAGGACTTCGATTTCGTGTAGAGGAGGCGATTGAAATTGATTTGCGGAGTAAACAGGGGTTTCTCGTCAATGTTTCCCCAAGCGTGGCTGTTTCATAATCAAGGAGAATTGCAAAGTCGGAAGAAAACAGGCAAATGAGCGATAGGCATTGTGAAATGTTTAATGCTTTCAAATGAACCTGATGAAATGACTGTGAAGGTCCTGTAGAGAGTAAGGGCCCCCTGTTGTATAGAACCGGAAAAAAACAACCCTTAAAATAAAGTAAATAAAGTATTCTTGAGGAAATCTGTAAGCGGAAAGGCTGAAAGAAAAGGTAGACTGGTTGGATTCGTCAAAATCAGAAAATAGATAGTATTCAAGTAGCTCTCTCTCTCTCTCTCTCTCTCTCTCTCTCTCTCTCTCTCTCTCTCTCTCTCTCTCTCTCTCTTTCTCTCTCTCTCTCTCTCTCTCTCTCTCTCTCTCTCTCTCTCTCTCTCTCTCTCAAAAACACAAAAGAGGAATGGTCAATTTTAGTTAAAATAATACGGAGTAAATTCGTTGAGGAAATATGTACACCATTACATAAAAAGGACAATATTGAAATTGCTCTCTCTCTCTCTCTCTCTCTCTCTCTCTCTCTCTCTCTCTCTCTCTCTCTCTCTCTCTCTCTCTCTCTCTCTCAACATATTTTCCTTATCTATGTTTCTTTGGACTTTGAGTACAATTATATAGCTTTTGGTTAATCGTTTCAACTAGTTCTTTCTTTCTCAAGGAAGGTATTCAGCGTTGCCTTGAGTTGTTTTTACAAAAAGTGTGATGTCTCTTGGAACTAAAGACACATGGACGCTATAACGATTACTTTAGCCTTCTGAGAGAGAGAGAGAGAGAGAGAGAGAGAGAGAGAGAGAGAGAGAGAGAGAGAGAGAGAGAGAGAGAGAGAGATTAGACATTTTCCTTCGATATGGAAACAGCCCTTATATTGCCAAAAAATAGATCTTAGAAACTATCTGTATTTCAATAATTATCCCTATTATTGTTCCAGTCATATAGTTGAGGCTTTTGTCCATCTCTTAAATCCAAGATTATAATGAAAAGCTCTATTAATTAAAGTTTCTTTCGAGAAAGTTATTTTATCATATATTTTGAACTTTACCAATCTGACTTCTGATATTATCTCGACGTGGATATATTTCTATTCAATAAAACTTATTTCTCGGGGTTGTGGTTGCTGTGGGGAAACGTCGGAAATTCGCGATTTTAGGGTCCGTAGCTATTGCTATGTTCACGGCTGTATAGATTTCATAATTATCACGACCTAGTCGTCTGTAAGCAGAAAATGCCCGGTCCTCCTTGGTATTACCATGGGGCTGAGGTCGTGTGGCTGACGATATGCATGTATATCCGGTTTCTAGAGCTTTTAATTGATTTACATTCTGTCTTTTTTCATTCATGATTAATCCAATTGTCTTTTTGAGTTTATCCTTGTATACATTGTAATTTATCTTGTCATCTGCCAAACAAGTTATAGTTGATTAAGGCACTGCAAAGTTGTTACAATAATGCTGTCATCATTCAAAGTAATTGTGATTCCTTCGGCTCTTAAACGATTAAATCATTTATGTCAATCCATTAAAAGCTTCATCCGGTATTCATGAGTTTCCGAACTTTTTTAACCTTATGACAGCTAATGACGACTTGAAGCTGATGGGTTGTGTGGGTGAATCTCCATAATCTTTATCAGGTGCTGATTGTTTCTTATGTTCATTGGACAGACCATAGGATTGACGTGATTTATGTTACTCTGCATCGAACACAACTAACTACTAAGATGGAAATGCACATTCACTCCACTCCCAACAGGGTTTGACTACTTCCACCCCCCCCCCCCCCCACCCCGAGGGACAAGGAGAACTGACCGTGACTTATAATATATAGGGGAGATTTTACGGGATTTGGTTTTGAATATAAGTGAACATAACACAGTTTCTCTCTCTCTCTCTCTCTCTCTCTCTCTCTCTCTCTCTCTCTCTCTCTCTCTCTCCATTTTATGGTGGATATCCATCTTGACTTGCAAGAGCCTGACATCACATGATGCAATTTGTGTGGATGGTCATCCCACGCAAGGAAAGCAATTAAAAGTTTGAATAGGTTCCTTCCTTGAAGATTAATTACCTTAAAAGAGGATTCAACACAAGGCGGCATATTAGATCAGCTTCAACTTTCTTCAAATGCTGACGTTAATTGCCCTATAACTTCATATGGATTATATTTATGCTTGGCGAAGACAGTTAGAAGGTTTTTTAATACTGTTTATTTTCAGATAAGAAAATAATTGTTCACCTTAATTGATACCTCTTTATTAATATTTACTCATTGTTTTGATGTCAGACTATGACATTTCGCTTTACGTTATTGGTTTTGAGATTATTGTAATACTGTTTATTATATACATAGTCGAGCAAAGGATGAATATTGACGTATGGATTATTTAAATATGCTCTTGAAATATAGATTATTTTCCATTTTGTAAGGAAAATGATTGAATATTTCCCTTTATTATTTCAATTATACAAAATGCCATAAATTGAATCACAGTTTTCTGAGAAAAAAAAAAAAGTTCCCCCGTTTTACTTTGTATGTTTCTCATTTGGATATTAAAAACTTCTCATTTAAGTGTTGCCACCTCTAGTCAACTGACAACCTTCAATAAATTATTCTCATAGTTTCAAGGGCTTTATACCAAAATAGAGTTCAGGAAAGATGTTAGAATAAAATTGTGTGTTGATGACGTGTAAGTTCAACCCGAGTTCAACTTTCTGAATTATTCGGGTAAAAACCTTCGAAGTTTTGTCAAATTTTCTCTCCAGTGCTCGTAAAGTTGCTGGTTAGAGTGTGTTGTAAATAGGATTTTATAACAAAGAACAATAAAATAGAGAGAGAGAGAGAGAGAGAGAGAGAGAGAGAGAGAGAGAGAGAGAGAGAGATAATCAATGGGATCCACTCTTTGAAATAAGTATAATAATTGGAAGTGTATTTTTTCTATATCATAGAGGAAATTATAGTTTTGGATATAATGTAAATGTATTTTGCGGTTTCCGCATTCAAAATATAACATTGAACATCATAGATATTGCATTTTTATTATCTATTTTAATGTGCTTGCCTTCGTATGCACAAAAAGTTTTATAAAGAAAAATAGTGCATGTACAAGTTTCACTAAAAGTTAGATTCAAAATGCATATATACATGAAACTTCGCTCATTGCCAAGAATGATACTACCAGTGTGAAATCTGACTTCTAGTCTCGTAGTATACGCATCCTTGGTTCCACATTCAGGGAAATACAATACCATATCAATGTGAATGTATGCTACAATCTATTATTTCTATATTAATTATCATATGATAAAAATTAATTCATTAAATGAATATCTGCACGTTGTACATTTATTGTTACAATTTGTTAATAAGATGAAAATCAGTTACTGCATTCAAAAATGGAAGTATTTTCAAATTGAATGATGAACGATTATGAAATCATACTCATATTATGATTTGTGTTATGTAGAATATTAGTACACTAATGAACGCGACCCGCAAAAAATGAGGGCTAAATATTTAGATATGTACACGCGCGCGCACTGTTTCAATCCTCTCCCACCCAACCCCCTTTCCTAACTACAGTTTCGGTAATTTGTGCAACATTGTGGTTTTAGTGTACATCTCGGGGTATCCCCCCCCCCTCTCACAGGAGTATGACCATACCTCTTCCCCTACCCGATGAATTGGGAGAGACACCGAGTAGTTTTACGTCATGCCATGCTGCTTAGTGTGAAATAAATATATATATATATATATATATATATATATATATATATATATATGTATGTATGTATATGTATATATATGTATATATAATATATATATACATATATGTATATATATACATATATATATATATATATATATATATATATATATATATATATGTATATATATATATGTATATATATACATATATATATATATATATATATATATATATATACATATATATATATATATATATATATATATATATATATATATATATATATATATATATATATATATATATATATATAAAACCATACAGATACGTAACTCTTTATTATAGAGGGGCGATTAGGAACCTTATATAGTTCTTTGTGAACTCTCAAGCCGCGTGAAAATTCATTTTTTTATCATCGTGTTAGATTTACTCGACATTGATCTCTCTTCTCCGCCTTCCCAACAAAAGTGTTGCTGAAAATATCTTGTCAGTCCGTTGTCTATTTTAAGGATCCCGGTCTCGCTTTCATTGCCTTCGTCTTCCAAGTTATTTCGTCATTGCTAACGTCGAGGTGGCAGGGTTTTACACCACCAATTTTATTTATTTATTTATTTATTTATTTAATTTTTTTTCCTTGGCAGCTATACTACCTATTACTGAAGATACTCTTTTCCTGTATTGTAGATTTCAGTTCCGGGTGGTGGTTTTTCTTTATTGGAGGACACAAGTTTCCAAAAAGCTAAGGGATTATATATTGCCAGACGTTACATAGTACATTGTATATTAGTGTTTCATTATTAGGGGAAAGAATATTTTTAGAAACTTGTATTTTACATTTCCTTGGTCATTGTGATGGGGTTGCTGAAATCCTGGTTTTGACTTATAAAGAAACTGGAATGTGAGAGGAAATCACATATAGTATCCTTTATATATGAACCTTGATTACAGTAGCCGAAAGAACACGAATGAAATAATAGCAATCCAAAAATATTCCTTTTTTTCTAGGTCGATGGAACTGACACACTATATATATATATATATATATATATATATATATATATATATATATATATATATATATATATATATATATATATATATATATATATATATTCATACACACGTCTTGTTTCTTGTTCCGGCCTTGCTTTAGGCAGCATCGCACCACGCCATTTAAAAATAATTGCATTTTTTCCTGAAAAGTGCGCTTTTGTTTTCCAAGATGTCAACTGACCCTCGAATATATTTGCCACCTTGTGGTAATTTTTTTCAGCAGCGTTTCGCTTTTATGTGTCGACTGCTACTATGGCTCTGAATAGGAAAGGAGATCAGGTTTCTCAGAATTTCACAAGTAATCTCGTGGGATCTAAAAGGAACTTTTTTATTTACAGGTTCATTGGGTTTCTTACCGTAATAAAAAAATATTGAATTGTGTTTCACGTGTTCCTGTGCAACAGAATTAAATGTTCAAACCAAACAAATTCCTAAATTATTATCTCCCATATGCCAGTATTATGTGTTTGTACAATATAATGATAAAAAAAAAAGGTTTTACCGTATGCAGAGACACTAATTGTAACTGTAATTAGCTCTTAAAAGAAAGTTCGATGTATATCTTCAACATTAGTAATAACAGTTTGCCAACTGGAGGGAAATGAGAATCTCTTCCCTTTTGCCTACACATTCACCGAATAGTCTGGCCTATTCTTTACAGATTCTCCTCTATCTCCATACATCTGATAACACTGAGATTACCAAACTATTCTTCTTCACCCAGGGGTTAATTACTGCACTGTAATTATTCAGTGGCTACTTTCCTCTTGGTAAGGGTAGAAGAGATTTTAGATATGGTTAGCAGCTTTTCTAGGAGAAGGGCACTCCAAAATCAAACCATTGTTCTCTAGTCTCGGGTAGTTCCATAGCCGCTGCACTATGGTCTTCCACTGTCTTGGGTTAGAGTTCTCTTGCTTGAGGGTACACTCGGGCATATTATTCTATCTACTTTCTTTTCCTCTAGTTTTGTTAAAGTTTTTATAGTTTATGAAATATTTATTTTAATTTTGTTAATGTTCTTAAAATATTTTATTTTTCCTTGTTTCCTTTCGTCACTGGGCTATTTTCCCTGTTGGGGCCCCTGTGCTTATAGCATCCTGATTTTGCAGCTAGGGTTGTAGTTTAGCAAGTAATAATAATAATAATAATAATAATGATAATAATAATAATAATAATAATAATAATAATAATAATAATAATTGGAAACGTCCCTGCTAATCGATCTGCCGGACTGGAGTTCGAAGTCCCATCAAACTTGATAGGTTCTTGTAGTGTCTGCAACATCAACATCTTTTTGAGCTCAGGATGGGCGGTTTGGGTGAGTCATCAGCAGCCATTGCCAAGCCCTCCCTGGTCCTAGCTTGGGTGGAGAGGCGGCTTGGCGTAGGCGCTGATCGTGGTATACAACACACATACATGCATACACAATTATCTACAACGGCTTATACCAGGGTCCACAAAGCATGTCCTAAAGGCCATAGCCTAATTTATCAAGAGACTTTTCGAACAGATATGTTCTGTTGATGAATTATGGCTTTTATTATGTGTTTTGTGGACCCAACCGTATGCTGTTATATGTATCCTTCTGGAATCTGCATATTCATGTCTGGGGTTTAGCCAGATTTTCATCACCACCCAGGCCAGTGCGGATTGGAGATGGTGGGATAGTTTTGTCTGATCGCTCACAGCAAACCAACCTAGTATGGGTGTTCTGTCTTGAAAAGGCTTTGCTGATCATGGCAATACACAATCCACTTACCACATAAGGTATTCTCGCTCAAAAAGGAGTATGTATATATATATATATATATATATATATATATATATATATATATATATATATATATATATATATATATACCAAAGGCACTTCCCCCAATTTTGGGGGGTTGCCGACATCAACAAGAAACAAAACAAAAAAGGGGACCTCTACTCTCTACGTTCCTCCAGCCTAACCAGGGACTCAGCCGAGTTCAGCTGGTACTGCTAGGGTGCCACAGCCCAACCTCCCACATTTCCACCACAGATGAAGCTTCATTCTGCTGAGTCCCTTACTGCTGCTACCTCCGCGGTCATCTAAGGCACCGGAGGAAGCAGAAGGGCCTACCGGAACTGCGTCACAATCGCTCGCCATTCATTCCTATTTCTAGCACGCTCTCTTGCCTCTCTCACATCTATCCTCCTATCACCCAGAGCTTTCTTCACACCATCCATCCACCCAAACCTTGGCCTTCCTCTTGTACTTCTCCCATCAACTCTTGCATTCATCACCTTCTTTAGCAGAGAGCCATTTTCCATTCTCTCAACATGGCCAAACCACCTCAAGACATTCATATCCACTCTAGCCGCTAACTCATATGTATACATATTATGTGTATGTATACCATATATATATCTATACACATATATATATATATATATATATGTATATATATAGATATAGATATATGATTATGCGTATGTGTATACATATGTGTATGTATACCATATATATATATATCTATATATATATATATATATATATATAGATATAGATATAAAATTTATATAATATATATACACATAGTATATATATATATATATATATATATATATATATATATATACTGTATACATATACTGTATATATATATTATATAAATTTCATATTTTATATATATATATATATATATGTTTGTGTGTATGTATATATTTGTTATGCATATACATATGTATACACATATATACGCATATATTATATATGTACACATATATGCATATATATAGATGCATACACACATACACTGTATATATATATATATATATATATATATATATATATATATATATATATATATATATATATATATATATGTATATATATATGTTATACATATATATATATACATATATATATGGATACACATATACGTATATATATATATATATATATATATATATATATATATATATATATATATATATATATATATATATATATTCAAACACACTTACATGCATACATACATACTTACATACATACATACACGTGTTTTTGCGTGCGTGTATGTGTATATAAAGAGGATACTGCAAGATCTTATGTCTTTAGGTCCAGAAAAACTGGGTTTCTCTGTCAAGGATTTGCTAACGATGTATCTCTCTCTCTCTCTCTCTCTCTCTCTCTCTCTCTCTCTCTCTCTCTCTCTCTCTCTCTCTCTCTCTGTCAGTAAAATTCTCTCAATACCTGGAACCCATTGCTATCGGAAATTAATCGTGAATTGACGTAAAATGTCTTGTGGGTGGCAAACCGCCTCTTCTCTTAGAGGAAATCCCTGTTGGAGTCCTTGGGCTTATAGCATCCTGCTTTTCCATCTTGGGTTTAGCTTAGCAAATGATAATAATAATAATAATAATAATAATAATAATAATAATAATAATAATAATAATAATAATAATAATAATAATAATGATAATATAAGGGAGGGATATTTAATTGAAACCTCCACTTAGCTTGTATTGGATATTGGAAGAATCTCAATATTTCGAGACGGGGAGAAATTTGTTGGCATGTGAGGTAAAGAGAGAAGGTCCATCGCCCTTTTCTGGGAAGCGTTTTAAGTAAAGGTAATTTAATATCTATGTTATTTTGGTTGGGAAATCTCGGTTAATGTATATAATATTCTACAGATATTTATTGTGTATAATAAAACATCATTCAGCATAAAGACAACACCTTTATTTGGAAGAGATAACTCATTAATTTTGGTTATTATATATATCTATATATATATATATATATATATATATATATATATATATATATATATATATATATATATATATATATATATATATATATAATGTTATTCCACGTTTTATGACATTTTCTTTTTAGTAAATACCATACTAAAAATATAACGGCAAGGATTTATTTACTCCTTATGCTTATTTTTTAAGCATTGATTAGAAGTTACATAACTGTCATATTACATAGGCGTATGTACTTGACATTGAAAATTCAACGGATTATATGCTATAATGTTTTTCTTATAATGTTCATCTAAACGTTTGTTGAACATATTCTGCCACGTATTACACACAGTAGGGTGAAAATTCCTATGTAACATGGGGTTAATGTAAAATTTTTCTCTCCTTTCTATCTAAACCTTTGTCTGACATTAAATTATCCCTAAATGAATCTGTGGTAGAATGGTCGAGTGATGTGTCCGTTTTGGATTAGATTTAATTTTAATTTCAATCTGGGAATGATGCAGAAGAGTAATCTTATCTCAATGTAAGGGGGATTCATTAGTTTTTTTTTTTTTTATCAATTGGATTTATCTTTTCAAATGTCTAAAAATTTTTCTTTAGTGGTTTCTAATGTATATTTTAAATTTAATGTATTATTAAATGTATACATCGATTTCTTGATCGGAGAGAGAGAGAGAGAGAGAGAGAGAGAGAGAGAGAGAGAGAGAGAGAGAGTTTTAAACGGGCCAGGAAAAGTCAGAATCCTTAAAACTCTCGTGTTCATTTGACTTCTAGAAATATTAACATCGCCCCTGAAAATAAAAGCCGCTTTTAACATCTTTTGTTTATACGTAATTCATTTTTAATACAAAAACATATAGTTCAGATTATCCAATGTTAAGAAGTGATATCGTAACTGTAGGTAGCATGCTTTAATAGATTAAATGATAATTCATTTCGAATAACGAAAAAGATTCCGATTTCTTTTCATGAGATGAACTATCACCTTTCTCATAGTTGGTCTCTAATAACATCTTATATCACTTCCAGAAAGTAATGGCGTTTTCTCAGCACCTCTAATTAACCCATAGTTTCAGCCCAACGTTATACAAAATTGTTTTATATATTAGATTTATATAATTTTCCTCCCATCAGTACTGTGTACGTAGAGACCTTTCTCGTTGGCATCCTGGAAGCGTGTGGAGGTGACATCCAGGTCTCCTAAAATAATTACCTTTTCCAAGGATGGCGAAACATTTATTATTATTATTATTATTATTATTATTATTATTATTATTATTATTATTATTATTATTATTATTATTATTATTATTATTATTTGCCAAGCTACAATCCTAGTTGGAAAAGCAGGATGTTATAAGACCAAGGACCTCACAGGTGAAATAGCTCAGTGAGGAAAGGAAATAAGGGGATAAACTACAAGAGAATTTTAAGAACAATAACAACATTATAATAAATCTCATATAAATCTATAAAAACTTTGACAAGAGGAAGAGAAATTAGATATAATAGTGTGCCCGAGTGTACCTTCAAGCAAGAGACGTTTTCTTGTGTATATGTACATCTGCCTCATTACCTTATATGGAGGTAATGTATCCAGACGAGCCAGTGAATATAAGGAAAATTCCTTAATGGTCTTGAAAATAGCACTATTTCGTTGAAAGAATAGAATTAAGTTATTCTTATTTTTCCAAATCTAATTGCGCTCTCTCTCTCTCTCTCTCTCTCTCTCTCTCTCTCTCTCTCTCTCTCTCTCTCTCTCTCTCTCTCTCTCTCTCCACGAAAATTTGTAAGCCCTTGTATTTAAATTTATATGGTTCCCATATTTATCAGTAACGAGCTTGCTGAAAGTTATCACGAGAAAGTTTGGCCATTAAAATCGTATCAAATAATTGTCGCTTTGAGTTGTGGAAACTCTTTGGTTATCTCTTCTTAGTTTCCGAAATTATGTGGAATTTTGGGGCGTTTGGTTTACATAACGTTCTGTTTTTATTCGACGATTTGCATATTTCTTTTTCAGTCTTTGTTTCTGTGCGAATTCTAAATCAAGTATTGTAGATAGAATCTATTACTCTCTTAAAAGTAAATACAAGAGGCGGACTAAATAGTGCTGTGCTCCTTTCATAATAACTGTGAACTAAATATACGAACTATTAAAGATGCATATTCAGACACGCTTTCTCGTTCAATTGAATTTAGGATTTCTAAGGGACCTTTAGTACATTTCTCAACTGGATAGCGTTGTTTTGCACACTTGAATTCCTAAAAAGTAGAGCCACCATTATCCCTAAAAGCTTTATTTTTGTTTCTGAGAATGGAGTTTTATTCTTACTCTTCTTATTTTATCGAATAATGCTGTTGTCTATTTTTCTGTAACTTCAGTATTAGTGTATTGGCTCTTGTTTCTCAGGTCTATTATGGAACGATAGAAGGAGATTCTCTTCAAGCGTTAACCCGAGTCGCTGATGACAGTTTTAATTAACTTTTGTGAGTTTACAGTTGATGTTTCATGGCCACGTTAGATATTTTTACATGAACTTTTCTTAGAGAGTAGACAAAGGAAATGATAACGATAACTTCGAGCTTTATTTATAAATCTTTTGGCACGAAACTTTTTTAACTTTTCTCTTTACGTACATTTCCTCCTCTTTTCTTCCGAAATGCAGTACAACGTCCTCACTTAATCAAGGCCAGGCACTTAATATACCTCGGTCATAATCTCTTTAGCCCTAAATTGCCTCTCATCTCTCATGCCCCAGCGAAGGACCAGTCCAAATTCTTTCCCAGTGAACATTTAAATTAAAATATTTAACCTCTTAGTTGGAGTATCTGGAATAGCTATAAAGTTTGAACAATTTTCTGAACAAGTTTTATGAATGAAGGTAATTGCATTAATAACTTTCTTTTAAATGTCATTTACTGTCTCGTGTTACCCCATGTATAGTATATATGTATGTATGTATATATATGTATATGAATATATGTTTGTGTGTGTGTTTGTGTATGTATATATGTATGTATGTATGTGTGCGTGTAAATCACGATAGGTGATACGTGATGAGCATAAAATATGTATTATAACAAAGGAAGCATAGGGGTAAAGACTTGGTTGGAGTAAGTACCTTCATCTTATATCTAAGAGACTAGACATACAAGGATATCCTATGTATACAAGAGAAGGGGATCCATAAAATTACATTCAGAGATTAAACATTTCTGGGATTCCGTATCTATGGTTTTCTACGCCACTATGACTACTGTATTTATTGTTTAGGCCTTTATCAGTGTATTCGTTGTCGACTCTACATAGTGTCTTTTGGCGGTAAAAATTTCTGTATGCAGTATTCTCTCTCTCTCTCTCTCTCTCTCTCTCTCTCTCTCTCTCTCTCTCTCTCTCTCTCTCTCTCTCTCTCTCCATTATATGAATAATATGCGTCCTTGTAACGAAACCCTGGATGAGACTCTGGAGAATAAACTTATACTGTTAACGGGAAAGCATTGCCATATTTGTCTTGTTTTTGCTATTTCGTGTCATTATTCCTTTATCCAGACTTTTTGTACATTAACTCTATATGAATAATATTTCCATTCTAGTAATGAAGCCATGGATGAGAATCTGGAGAGTAAACTAACACAGTTAAGAGGAAAGTGTTGCGATATTCCTCTGAGCACATCATGTTTTTGATATTTCGATATATCGTTATTCTTTTGTCCAGTCTCGTAAAATTATTCAAAATAGCTATGGAATTAAATCCCACTGCTCTATATTGACTTCGAATAGGAAGTAACGTGTCGTCGAATCCCCAGAGACATTGACGTCCATCATCTAGATCCTTAGAAACATTCTTCTCTTAACGAGGTATAAAGTTTGTTGGCTCTCAAGCTCGTTACCATTGTCATTTGCAAAGTCCAGGTATTGGGATTTTGGTGTGTTTTTTTTTTTTCTGATTAATTCGTTTTTTGGTTGGTGTTGTATATTTCTTTGTTGAGAGGAAAACGAGGCAAACAAAACTGGATAAGTCTACTCACATTAGGAAATAGGAAAAGAGATTATTTTTACCTTAAAGCTTCGGCGTAAGTCAAACGCTTCAAGGATTGAGTTGCATCGGACATACTTCTATTTAAAGCTGCTAGAATAAATTGGGGATTATGCAGAGAGAGAGAGAGAGAGAGAGAGAGAGAGAGAGAGAGAGAGAGAGAGAGAGAGAGAGAGAGAATAATAATAATAATAACAATAATAATTATACTAATGAAGTCTTTGAGGTGTTTTGGTAGAAATGCCATGTTCTGAACGGAGGCTCAATAGAATATCGAGAAGCAGAGATCCATGTATATTAAGAATTGCCTATTGCCTTATAGTACAGATTCATGAAATAAAGAATATTATAAATTTTACGGCTTCCATACTATGTTATTTTTGGGAAAATTTAAGTTTACCCCTTGCAAGCTAACTTGACCTAGGCGGCCTTTGAACAGAAGAACAATTTTCAATAACTTTGGCAGCCTTTTGGAATCTTCCCTGTCTGGCGATCTGCTGGACGGGAAATTGAGTCATGCTGAAGCTCGTTAGTTTTATGCAGTGTCTGCAACCTCACCATCCTTCCGAGCTATGAATGGGGGATTTTGGGAAGCCTATAGATCTATCTGCTGAATCATCAGCATTCATTGCCTGGCATTCCCTGGTCCTAGGTTGGGTGGAGAGTGGACTTGGGTGCACGCTGATCATACACACACACACACACACACACACATATATATATATATATATATATATATATATATATATATATATATATATATATATATATATATATATATGTATGTATGTATGTATGTATATATATATATATATATATATATATATATATATATATATATATATATATATATATATATATATATATATATATATATATATATATATATATATATATATATATATATATATATATATATGCATATAATATATATATATATAATATATATATATATATATATATATATATATATATATATATATGCGGTAAGTCTATGGCATTGTCACTGTCCATTGCCTCTGCTATCCATGAGCGACCTTTAAATCTTTAAAACTTGAAAAATGTTCTCTGTTTCTCTGTATGGATTATTGAAAGTCTACCGCTTGTTCACTTGTGGCCTCGGAAAGAAATTTTGTCCTCATTCTAACCAGCTAAGACTAGATAATACGTCTTTCCCCTGTCGCGTCTTTCACCTCTGAAAGTGTCGTTTTCTGAGATGATGTGTCTGATAAGAAAGTCTTTGAGAGAGAAGCCTCGTTAAACAGTGCTTTCATGCGAGAAAGGGTCAAAGGGAAGACGAGACTTTGATGGTAGTTTCTGTAGATGACATTCAAACAGGGCAGAGAAATAGAGACCGATAAACACTGCATCACACGGATGCATTTCTTCTATTAGGAATTGCATGACTTGTTCACAGGAATGCTGTTATAAGAATAAAGGCTAAATAATTGAAATTTAATCATTGGCTTACTTTATTTATGCTCATATTATTAATCTTATTTACGGTTTACAAATATGTTCTATATATATTTGGTATTATAAGCATTTTGCTACAAATTCTACTGACGTATAACGTTTACATGGGCAATCATTCACGAGAACACAAATCCTATATGTACCATTTGTTTTGTTTCGTTAGCATATTACTTGTTAGATATAAATGTCCTTTGATTATTACAGTTTTAAAAGGTTCTCTCGTAATAGGCTCAATATAGCATACTAGGCCTAAGGCATTCTTTAAGCCAAATTGAATTTCTACATAGACCTCACCTAAGGAAACAGTTTTTCCTCAAATGTACAAAATTAACCTGGAAATTGTATGTACAGTAGGACACAGGAATTCCTGGTACATATCGTTCTGATGATGTGCACCCTGTCACATAATTTTTGCGTGATGAGTTCTTGGACTTTCCCCTGCCTACCACTTGTGCCACCTCTCCTTACACTATCGTTTATGGTTACTAGTGCATTAAGGGTGCGACGGGGTACAGCTCACGAGAACGAGGTGAGCCGGGAATTTTTGTTTCCAACTCTACGTGTGTTTTGCATGTGTGTTATATCGATATTTAGAACAGTTTGAGATAAAAGGAAACGGTTTGTTATTTTCTATTAAAGAGAGGGAAGCTTCTCACAAGACGCCGGCATAGATATTAGAAAATGCCTTCAGGCTGTGGAAGATTTTGGCTGGCAGAAGTTTTTCCCTTTTAGAGGAAGAATGTGGAAGTGACTAAAGGCGAGTTTCCTTGGAATTTAGGTTTTTTATTCCTTCGAAAAAGAACTTGTTCGTCTATGGAAGTTTTAATTGTTTGCTTTTTTTGAAGGTAAACAGATGTCCATTTCGTTATGAGTGTCATCTTACCATTTAATACTTAGTATTCTTGGCACTTCTTAGCTCGTCAGTCCATCGTCTTCTCTTCCTTCCCCTGCTTTGTTTGCTATATCTAGGGACCCATACTGCTATTCTTCTTGTCTATCTATTATCTGTCAGTCTCATATGTCCTGCCAAATCCATTTGTTTATTTTACTTGTTGTTAGAATATGCCCTACTTTAGTTAGCTCTTGCATGCATGTTGCTCTTTTTCTCTCCATAAACAGACGCGAATGGAAGGACACGTCTAAGGCCTTTGTCCTGCAATGGACAAAAAGTAAAACTAACAAATTTCTTCATTTTGAACTCGAAAATTTATTTTATGGATAGACTAAGACTGATCTCACTAATGAAGTATATGAATATAACTTTGAAGTTAATATAATTTCGTTTGACGACCATACTTTGAGTAAAAGCTCATAGCTCAGTGTATTATAGCAATAATTTTGAATGAATCAGTTGTTTTCAGTAAGGGTTGCGAGATAACCGAAATGGATAAAATTGATAGTTTAACTTTCCAAATGTGTTACCAACTGTAAACCCAATATTTTACCATCTGTATACCCAATCAATGTTTTACCAAGTGTAAAGTATAACTGCAGTAAACTTCATATGATGTTTTGGCTTCTGTGCAAGTAATGCTGCCTCATATCACTGGAAGTATAATCGCTGTTTAAGGAAGATGAAGAAGACAGAGAATTGCGTTGGTCTTCTCTTTAATCTTGCGTTGTTTTCATTGGAACGGAAATTGAAATAGTTATCACAAGGAAGAGCGTGTTGGATGGCGTGCTCTCTCTCTCTCTCTCTCTCTCTCTCTCTCTCTCTCTCTCTCTCTCTCTCTCTCTCTCTCTCTCTCTCTCTCTCTCTCTCAATTTGTAGAAAATCCCTGCATATTTATTGGACGCTGCAAAATGTTTAATAGAAAATCCTCGATTGGAATAAAGTTTTTGATTTTCAATATTATTATTGTTATTATTATTATTATTATTATTATTATTATTATTATTATTATTATTATTATTATTATTGTTGTTGTTGTTGTTGCTGTTATTGCTGCTGTTATTATTTTTTTCTCAAAACAGTGCAGTATATCAATAGGAAATCGATGTTCTTTATATCAAATTCTTGTGGTGTTTTCAATGTTTACTCCAGATTATAGTTATATTCCAGATAAGATAACTTTATACGTCGTGGTTTTCGTTTCTGTAACGTGGTAATAAATAGGATTTGATATACTAGTTCGATTTCAAAGTAAATATTTAAAATAGACCACTTATAGTATATATGTATGTATATATATGTATATATTATATATTTATATATATGCATTTAATATATTCTAGAATTTCATTAATATATAAAATCCCTTATGATTATCACTCTCTCAAATGATTCCGATAGTTGGAATTTTGAGGTACCCGTATTTTTCATGAATTCAGATCCGAATATTGACGTCTGTGACGATATTAATTGGTCTTCAAGGACGAGATGAAATGGGTGTTGATGTCAACAGGTCAATTAACTGATATGTGGGAAGAAAAAAATGATGTGGAAAACAAAATTTATGACGCACCCTGATTTTTCATTTTGTTTGATACAAATCGATTTTACTATTGATAGTTCCTTATTGGATGCTTTTGTCTTTAAAATTTCCGTGAATTTTTTTTTTTGGGGGGGGTTGTTGGTTTATGTTTCGTATTAATATCCAAAGAAAAAATTTAGTACACAGAAAAATATTGAATTTATTAAGGAAGAAATAAAGTTTTTTTTTATGTCCGACCCAAATCGGTTTGAAATTTATTAGTACCTTATTGAATGATCACGTTTGGTTTTTAAAGTTCCTGTGAGATTTGTGCGTTCTTTTTTATGCTTCCTATTAATCTTTACATATTTTTTGGTTTATGTGTTTGTTTTAAATTATAAATCTTGTTTGGAAGTAAATCACTCAAATTTACATGTATCGTTTATCAATGAATATCAATGGCTTGTTCAGTACCTACATTTTAATAGTAACCTGTAACGTCCGCATTCAGGATTAAAATAGATCTTGTCTAGGTGTTCATGCCTAAGGTTAGGGTAATGATAACTGGTCTTGGAGAGAGATAACAAAATTGATTATAATTTGCTCAAGCAAAGTAGTTGTAGCGGCATACTGGAAACGTCCTTGTCTGGAGTTCTGCTGGACGGGAGATCGAGTCCCGGTCAAATTCAATAGTTTCTTGTAGTGTGTGCAACCTCACCATCCTTGTGAGTTAAGAATGTGGGGTTTGACCCCCGGTCCTAGCTTGGGTGAAGATGGGGCTTGGCCGTTGACCATATTGATATATGGTCAGTCTCTAGGGAATTGTCACTGTCCCTTGCCTCTGCCTTTCATGGGTGAACTTCAAACCCAGTGAAGTCATTCATCCAATACAATACAAGGTGTAACGATCAAGGCTTATTTGAAATGTTATTTTACACATCTTATGTCACATATGGTTTCAGTTAGCTCGTTTTGCCCGGTTCAGTAGCATTTGACTACTAGTCAATTGTTTATTAATCTGTTGAATATTTTTCAAGGTATTCTCTGCTTCTTTATTGTACTTTCATTTCTAGAATATATGGCAATAAGACATAAATCATCACAGAATTAATGCCTTTTTAAGTAAGACTCATTTGAGTCCATTCAACAAGAAAGCATGTGTATCTATCTAGTTTAAATTTGGAAAATTTCAGTGATTCAACTGCATGACGATGGAAATCATCCTATAATAGTTCATTGCTGTGTATGTTTGCACGTCACATTTTCTTAGCAACGACTCATTTTCAGAGTCGTTGTTTATGAAATTTTTCTTCAATGTTTGTTCTCAAACCTTAGCATTATGATGGTTTACAGAAAATTTGATAATTAATTTAAGTAATTTGAATGCGTTTCTCGGAAAAAGGTTCAAAGTTAAGTCGAAAGCTAATAATGATAAGTCTTTAATAGGAAGTCTTTATAACAGATTTTATCAGAACCATAATTTTCTGTTATACCCGTTGATAAAGTCTTACAATATTGGAACTGACAAGTTATAATTAGCTTTAACTTACTTTGTTGTTTACTAGTTATAATCAACTTTTTTGTTTTCATAATGAACCTTCACCAGTCCTGTGAGTCAGGTTATTCTTTCACCTCGTTAATCTGATTAATCGATAAATACTTTTTAAAAGAAGCTCTTGAGAATACTTTTATGAAATATGAATATTGGGTTAAACTTTTAGGTTTAAGATGCCTTCCGAAAGGGCTGTAAAAGCTGAAAGGGTTTATTTTTTCTTAATTTTCCGCCTCACGGAAGGAAATGAGAAACCTAAGCTATGTAGTTTAAGATGTATCGATCTCTCGGAGATATTTACCTTCCAACGTCTCCTCTTGTGAAATATGAACCTTTTTCATTTTTGGGTCAAAGATGAAACGGAGAAAGTACTGCATTTTAAGAAAATAAAAAGGATGAGGGAACTGAATTGCCAGCCAAGTTCAGGTATCGAGATGGATTGATGGAATATTACTAATGGGAAACACGGAGAGTCGAGACATATAGAAGGTGCGGTATATGTAATGCAAGAGAGGATCAGCTAAATATTCAGGTAGATATGCTGGCACACAGTTTCAACTGTGTGTGTGTATATATATATATATATATATATATATATATATATATATATATATATATATACGCAGCTAATATCCAGCTCTATGCAGCCATGACAGTATATAATTCATTAGGTTTAAATTTAGCTAGTATCTACACCACTTTAATCTTTATCATTTAAGGAACATAAAGTTGCAAAGTCTTTTTCAGGAAACCAGTCTTCTGGCAGTTTATTCGGTTCAATGAAATACCGCCGTATCTCATATTCTCTTATCGCTTATTTCTGTATATGTTTATTAATTATGGCATTGTACAGAATAAGATACTACGTGTAGTTGAAGCCCTGTTGAGTGGTGAGGACCTGATAGGAAGAAGAGAGAGTGAGGGGATGCAGTATGTCAGCTGGTGGTATTGACCTTTTGACCCATACCCAAAGTCATACCGAAATATAACAAGGGGGACCAGGTCCTACACTGCTCGTGTGCATGTTAAAAAAAATCTTTGCTTAAAATATCCCTATAAATGAAATTAAAAATTTTATTTCTTAATTAGTTGGAAAATATCAATATCATTTATGTGAAGAAAATTTATGTAGTATTGATAAAAAAATAAGTTAGTTTGAGGAATGAATAATTAGTGCCTTGAAACCTTTTTTTCCGTTAGAACGGCCTTGTGGCGCAACGGATAACGCGTCTGACTACGGATCAGAAGATTCCAGGTTCGAATCCTGGCAAGGTCGAGGACTGAATTTTGTACCATTAGCTCTTTGAAATCATGTGAGGGCGATAAGGAGATATGTTGTTATTTGTATTAATATTGTTGTTATTTGTAGGTGGGGAGATCGTCTCGGGTTCCTCATTCCGTTTGTGACAGTCTCGTATTTCACTTCCTTATTTATTTGTTTATTTATTTCTTGTTATTAAATTGGTGTTTTGGTTTTGCTTATTGTTCTTTTATTATTTTATGAATTTGGATTTATTCTTTGTAACTTTTTCCTATATATTTATTCTACTTCCGGATATCTTCAGTGGATTCTTTATTTATTTCCACAAATAAAATATACAATTTTTAATTCTAAATATCTATCTATCTATCTATCTATCTATCTATATATATATATATATATATATGTGTGTGTGTGTGTGTGTATACATATATGTATATATATACATACATATATATATATACACATATATGTGTGTATATATATAATTATATATATATATATATATATGTGTGTGTGTGTGTGTGTGTGTGTGAGAGAGAGAGAGAGAGAGAGAGAGAGAGAGAGAGAGAGAGAGTTGACTATACATACTGTCTCAGTCTTGTGTTGTTTGTTCATATTGACCAAAAGGGGTTTTATTCTTGGCATATGAATATCAAATTAAATATTAAGAGAAGAAAAGCCTCAATATAATTTAAGATTTTAAATTTCCACATTAATTTAAAACTTTAAATTTTCACTTTTCAATCCAAGCAGTATGATTACCACATTAGCCTAGTGCAATCTGAATGATGCTTAATAGTATATTACATTTGTATGTAGTTAATAGTACAAACCTCGCTTTAATATTGATATTGTCAGGAAATTGATGCTTTGCTAACGTTATAGAGACAAATCATTAGGACTCGAGCTTCTGCCTTCCTCTTGGAATCCTAATGTCCAGGAATTATTCTGATGAAAGGAATCGGTATCGGAGACGTGACCGAGAATAATGAAGGTCTGTTTCTGATGTGTCCTCGGGATATCGTTTGTACTTTGATGAGGAATTGTCACAACGCTTATAGTTATTCAGCCATTCCTTCGGTGTTCTTATATGTGTAGAACTAGTGTATGCGACCCGTCAAAAAGGATGGCTAAATGTTTAGATAGATATGCACACATACGCACCCTCCTCTCACCGAGGTATGATTAGCCTACTCTCTCTCCCCCCTACCAGCGGGACGGTGAGAGACAGAGTAGTTATACGACTGGCAATGCCGCTGAGTGTTTCCATACACACACACACACACACACACACACATATATATATATATATATATATATGTATGCATGTATGTGTGTGTGTGTGTGTGTAGCCAGACACTTGCTGCCTGTTCTATAAGGCAGATTCTGTTGGCTATTCAGACATTAGTTTACATGGTTAGTGTTTGTGCGTATGTTTACTTGCTTTACGTTATTATATCTTTTTTCATATTGATGTGGCAGATTCAGATGGTATTTGTTTAATTGATTTATAATGCTCTAAAAATTTACCCAAAATAAGAATTAATCCCATTGGTTTCATAAAAACAATACAGTATAGTTTAATCCTAGTAAACATTGACATCTAATATCGTTTCAGAATGTAAATTTATGATATCTGCCATTCCAAGTAAATTGCATTATTTTATTCCAAGTAAATTGCATTATTTTATTCCAAGTAAATTGCATTATTGTATTCCAAGTAAATTGCATTATTTTATTCCAAGTAAATTGCATTATTGTATTCCAAGTAAATTGCATTATTGTATTCCAAGTAAATTGCATTATTGTATTCTGTTCGTAAAGAACAGAGGAAATTGAATTTGCTTCGCAAGTGAATATCTTTTGAACAACCACTGGACCTCCATAACATTCTTATATTGGAGTTTGCTTTCTTGAGAAATTATGTTCTTATAATAAGAACATTGTTTGAGTTTTTGTATAAATCCCCTGATATAGGGTCTCTCTCTCTCTCCTCTCTCTCTCCTCTCTCTCTCTCTCTCTCTCTCTCTCTACACCAAGATCTTATTGAAAACGGGAGAGATAAACGGGATTTTTACTTAGCGTGGGCCAAGATTAGTTAGTTTGTTCTTGCTGTTCCTAAATACGAATTCCTTGCTATCAACAATCATATGAGGGCTGATAATATATCTCTGTATATAGACAAGTTCCAGACAAGGATGATGACATCTCTGATACCTGTTTCCTACCGTAGACTAGAAACGGCTATATTTATTGTTTATAAATAGACAATTATATCCGAAATAGATATTTTTGCTTTTTGCTATTTTTCAATAGTAAATAGACATCAAAGGTAGATTTCATACACACAAGCACACACACACATATATATATATGTGTGTGTGTATATATATATATATATATATATGTGTGTGTGTGTGTGTGTGCGTGTTCAAAATAAGATGTGTATACATATATATTTATATGTAATGTATATATATATATATATATACATTTTCATTTATATTATTATACACATGTATATATATATATATATGTGTGTGTGTGTGTGTGGAATTCATACATATATATATATATATATATGTGTGTGTGTGTGTGTGTGTGTCTGTGTATCATCACCATCATCTCCATCATCTCCTCCATCGCCTATTGCCGCAAAGGGCCTCAGTTAGACTTTGCCAATCGTCTCTATCTTGAGCTTTTAAATCAATGCTTCTTAATCCATCATCTCCTACTCCACACTTCATCGTCGTCAGCTCAATACTACTCAGTATTATTGAAGTTTTATTCTAGCTGTGATCAAGTTGTGAAATGATCTTCCCAATCGGGTTGTTGAATCGGTAGAACTTAAAAAGCTCAAATTTGCAGATGTGCTTATGTTGAACAGGCTTACATAAGTCTATTTTTATAGATGGTAAATGAAAGATCTGTTTTGATATTGTTACTGTTCTTAGAATATTTTATTGTTCTAATGTTGTTACTGTTCTTAAAATGTTTTATTGTTTTAATGTTGTCACTGTTCTTGAAATATTTTATTGTTCTTTTGTTGTTACTTTTCTTAAAATATATAATTCAAATTTGTTATTACTCTTCATATATTTTATATCTTGATTTCCTTTCCTTATTGAGATACTTTTCCCTGTTGGAGTCCTTGGACTTATAGCATCCTGATTTTCAACTAGGGTTGTAGTTTAGCTAATAATAATAATAATAATAATAATAATAATAATAATAATAATAATAATAATATTTTCAAGTTATCTTTATATCAAGGTAGAGTTAAGAGAAGGGTTGTAGAGTTGCAAGAGCCTTTGGAGAGAGTAGGTGGAGGCTAAATGTGGATAACACTGAAGCTATGCTGAGCAGTAAGAAAGGTAGAGACACGATAGCCAAGTGGAACATTTTATATACATGGGATCCACTATAAGTAAGGACGGAGGATGTGAAGCTGAAGCTGAGAATAGGATAAAAGTAGCCTGGGCTAAGTGTAGGGATGTAGCAGGCGTGTAATGTGATAAGAAAATGCTTATCAAGCTAAAAGTCAAGCTCTGTAGCACAAAAATAAGACCAGTGTTAATGTATGGATCGGAAATCTGGGCTTTAAGGCGAAGAGAAAAAGCAAATCTTCAGAAAACAAAAGTAAGAATGTTGAAGTGAATTATGGAATATCATTGCTTGTAAGATTGGAAAATGCTGAAATAAGAAGAATGGCAGGCTTAGTAAAGATGACAGAGGTGGTAAAAGTGTCACAACTGAGATGGTGTGAGCACTTGTTGAGGATAGATGGTGGGGGAGAGGAGTGAG
>NC_090727.1:94157605-94196560 GCF_036898095.1 Palaemon carinicauda | reverse complement strand
AGGATTTACGTGGATATCCAGACATCTCTTTACGCAACTTGTGAAAATCCTTTCTGAGTGAGGAGGTGCAGGGTAGTCTCCAGGCTTGCAGTCATAGGAGGTGCTGGGTAGTCTCTAGGCGTGCAGTCGTAGCGAAGCAACACCTATGTGGTAGATGTTGACATGCTGTTGCCCAAGTATATCGTGTCGTGGAGGGAGCTTTGTTGGAGTCTCCATCAGGTGTAAACGTCATTGTTGTCCCCACCGTTGTTGGAATGCATCTTGCCAGAGAGATTTGGGGTCTGGAACTAGGGAGCAGTGGGTGCCTAATCGGGCTGATGGTGGTACCGAGCGGACTTCGGCCAATCTCAGTATTTCTACTGCTAGATGAGGTAGGGGCTATGGACAAGTACCTCCTTGCTTGTTCATGTGTGTGCCACTACTGTGGTGCTGTCACTCAGCACCACCACTTAGTGGACCTCCAGGACCTGATGGGACTGTTGAAGGACCAGAAAGACAGCCTTCATCTCTTAAGAAATTTATGCGAAGGTAGTTTTCCGACTCTGGCCACAGGCCTGAGGTCGTGTCTGCAGTACATTGGTCTCCCGCCCCCCTTCTTTTGATGTGTCTAAAAACAGCATCAAGTCTGGGGGGTAGGATGAAAAAATCTACACCCCTCTACAGCATGCTACGAGGTCACAAGAGTTGCAAAGCTTTCCAGGTAGATAGACATGGTATCCTAAGTTAGGTTAGGTAAGGAATCTGGTCTATAATAAAGATAATACAGTCTGGCTATACAATTCCTCTGGTCCCAGGGGGATCACAACGTCTGGGGAATCGAATGCCTGAAACCAATCGGACTCAAGCCGCCACAGGAGAGATTGAATCCTGAGGCATCCGTTGGGAAGTAAACAAGCCACGAATGATAGGTGTCACAGGAGACATAGCCACTTCTGGGCTGAGAGTTCTTGTCTTGAGAAAAGGTCTTGCAACCTTTCTCAGCTTCATTATCTTGTCTTTTGATGTGAAGGTTTTGAGGACATTGGTGTCTAAAATCATTCCTAGGTATACGAGTCTTCTCAGTGGGAAGCGGGGAAGACTTCTCGAGGTCTACCATGATCACCAGATCTTGGCAAAACCTCAGAAGTTTGTCTCGGTGCTGAAGGAGGATTGTCACAGAGTCCGCTAGGATCAGCCAGTCATCCAGATAAGGAAGGAGACGGATGCCGATCTTGTGAGCCCAGGATGATACTAGGGTGAACACTTGGGGGTGCTGTGGAAAGACCAAAGCACAGTGCCCTGAACTGGCATTTCCTGTTGTCTAGACTGAATCTCCGATACTTCCTTGAAGATGAATGGTTTAGGATATAGAAGTATGTGTCTTTTAGTTCCAGCGTGCACATGAAGACCTGTGGTCTTACTGCTTGTCCAGCCTTTTCTAACATGATGTGGACATTGGCCCAAAAGGACAGCTCCTTTACGGATACATTGGCATAGGAGCTCTTTTGACGGTGGGGTCTTGACCCATGGAGGGAGAGGAATGAACAGGACGCAATACCTTGCGCAGGACTCTTCCCGGGGAGAGGGCTCAGCCTTAACTGATGAAGAAGTGGGTAAGGCAACGCTTGATCTTACCTTGTACCCTGACGTCGTTCTGGCGAACGTTGACAAAGGTCAAAGGCTGGTTATAATGGCCACTGTGCAGTTGAAGAGTGCTCACGAGTAGTCACCTGTCGACAAGCTGCAGATGGGGACTGACGATAGCCTGCCGACTATTTATTGGATAAGCGAGCGAACTGTCAGTGATCAGCGAATTGGTGATCTGTGAGCCGGAGATGGTGACTAACGAGCAGACCAGCCTGCATGGTCAGTCAGCGAGTAGTGATCTGCCGTTGATCGTTGGGATGACTCGACGATCAGTGAGTTGGTGGTCGAAGAGCCGAAGGTGAATGGTGTCCCGCTAGATAAGTTCGCGAGCAGGTAACCACCGTAGAATGCCGAACAGCTATGTGCCGATGGGTCATTGAAGGATGAGCGACAAGGCAGTTGGAACTAGCAAGAGAGTCACGAGCCACATTTTGTTGACGAACATGATTGGTCTGGCAAGGGCCAGAAGGCTGGTGAACGACAAGACCAAGGAGAGTTTGCAGTCACAGGGGAAAGGTGATCAGCGAGATGCCTATTGGCGATCGGAGATCGGTGAACTGGAGACTGATGATTGGCGAAAGCAGGAGCAGACAACTGGCAATCAGTAGGGTGATCAGCGATTGGTGATTGTTGTGTTTGCAACCATTGAGCTAGCAAGGTAGGTTGGCCACTGTTGTGTTGGCAAGGTAGGCTACAACCGTTGACCTGGCAAAGTATGCTGGCAATCGGCGTGCTGACGACGCCACCAAATAGGCGAGCTGGCGGATGATCGGATAAGCTGAGGAACAGCAATATGGTTCGACAATCGACTAGCTGGTGCTTATTGAGCCACAGATTGGGGACCAACGCCCGCAGCTCTCAGAGGACGCTCAGAATGCTGGCAATCGACATACAGACAGCCAGCAAGTTGATGATTAGCCATTGTGATCTAGAGATCAGCGGTCGACGAGCTAGCGATCGGTGATCAGCGAGCTAACGATCAGCGAGACTGGAGTAGGAGAAATAAGAGCTCCAGTACGTCGAACAGCTAGTCATCAAACAGCTGAACAATGATCTGGAGACAGGATGTTCCCTTTGGAAGAGCAAACATCCTCAGGAGAGGCTCGCAAACGAGACCTCAACGAGTTCGTTGACTAACAGGCAAGCTAGTGATCTGAGATTGGCAAACTGGCAATCGGCGAGCTAGCAATCGGCTGGAGATCAGCGAGCTGACAATCAGCAAGTTGACGATTCTTATCAGCGCGCTGGTGATTGGCGAGACAGGAGAGAGACGAGCTGCTATATGTCGGAACAGCTGGTCTGCGAAACAGCCGAATGATGATCTGTAGATCCGATGTGCAATTTGGAAGGGCAAACATCCTCAGGACAGGCTTGCGTACGAGACCTCGACGGTGCATGTCATGAACCAGGGTTTGCTGACGAGCAGACGAGCAGTGAGCTGAGCTAGTGATCAGCGACCTGGAAATCGGCGATCAGCAGGAGATCGATAAACTGGCAATCAGCAAAATGATGATTGCTATCGGCGCTCTGTGGATCAGCGGTCGGCGAGACTGGAGAAAGACTAGCTGCAATAGGTCAGAACACCTAGTCGGCGAACATCCCCAGGGGAGGCTCTCGAATGAGATCTTGATGGTGCGTCACGAACCGGACTTCATTGACGAGCATGTGAAGGTCATCAGTAGAATCAGGACGAGAAAAATCATCCAAAGAGGAAAGCTGCAATGATGACACTGGAGAGCTGAATACTGTAGGCGTCTTTTCGCCAAAAGTGAAGGAGCACCTCTAAGGCGGAGAACAGTGGAGTGAAGGACCACAGTGATGAATCCCGAAGGGGCATGAGGTTCAACAAGCTGATCAGCAGCAGCAGGCCTCAGAAGAAGACTTTCTATGAGTGGCCTCTCTCGCGAACGAGAGAAGAGAACACTCGCAGGGTCAACTTGCCTTGGACTTTGCTCCATCCCTGACAGAAGAGTAGACAAAGCAAAGGGGGGGAGCATGGTCTTAGGCGAAGAAACAGCAACAGCAATTGGCGTCGATGTGAAGTGATGAACATGAGGGGAAGTTCTCCCTCAAAAGGGAGGACAACCTAACACCTGGGGAAGATAACTCACCCTCGGGAGGGAAAGTAGTGCGACCCCTGGAAGCAGACCTCTAGGCAGCACTCTTTGCTTCCCATCAATAAGCCTTGGTCAAGTTGAAGAGCTTAATCGAGCACTGCATGAGAAAAAGTAACCAGAGCTAGTTTCTCGAAGATGGTGTGCTGATCAAGAGCTGCCACAAGCAGAGAAGGACAGGAAAGTGATGGCCCAGTGACAGAACATTCCCATGTCCTGAATGGCAATGCTCTTCTACATCGGCTATCTTAGTCAAACGAAGAAGAACGGCATTGCTAACTGAGGAAAAATAAAATAAATTATGTAACAACTCCCTCAGGAGGAGCACCTAATATGCGGACAGGAAAGGTGTCCACCGAGAGAACAGACACAAAATAAGGACTGCGCACTCCTTTCCCCAGCCGATGTCAATGAGAGAAGGAGAGCGGCAGTGTAAAAGCTGTATCAAAACAAGAACTACGATTGATTAATTCAGCTAAAAACATTCACTGATCAGAAGAACCACTAGACCTCCCAGCAGGAAGGGGGTTCCCTGTGGGGATGAAGCTGAAAAGTTAATTACAAACCATAATTCCACTTAATTAATGAAGAAACCATTTGGAGGTGCAACCTAACCACCGAACGGGAAAGGTGCTGCCCCTGCAGAGTATACTGCTGGCCGCCCATGAAAGGTGAAGCTCTGAAAAGGTCGCACACCTTTCCCCCAGCAGATTCCAAATAGAGGGGAAGGCGACGACAATAGCTGAACGAAGGAATATCAAACCGATGACGATTCTCTTGCATTGGAGGCTGAGTCCCACGGAAGTCTATCCACCAACGGGATGATGAATTTCCAAGGGGGGAAGGTTGGGAGGGAAGGTTCTCTGCCCTGTACAGCGCTATAACACGCACAGAAACATACACTGTAAGGAACGCTACAACAGAGTAGTTGTATATATAAAATCATTAAGCATACTTCCAAACATATAGTGAGAAAAACATAAGTTGTAAAGACAAAAGATTAATGCCAGTCCAAAATAGGCGAGGAGGAAAAGCGGCAACAACCGGTCACTCTCCGAGCCAAAAGTAAAGTGAAGCACAGTCACGGGTGTGTGAATGAAGGGGGTAGCTAGCTACCAACCTACCCCACACTAACTAGCGGGATGGGTAGTTAACCCTCGCTAAATTTTAATGGCTCGTCCCTTCAGCTTCGCCGAAAATAATATCCCTAATAAATAGCATTGGTTTGAATTCCAGTTACGGAACAAACATCTAGTTTAGAGGTGTCACAAGAAATTTGCATATTACAAGTGCAAGAAATGACACTTTTTCCTATTGTTTCTAACTATAAAGGCGCACATTATTTTATAAAAAAAAACAAATTATGAGCTTTGGAAAATATTCTCATTCATTAATTACTTTCTCTATCTCAACTGGGACTATCAGGTTATTTTGGATAACCTTGGATTCACACCTCTAACTAAGAAGCTAAAACACTTAGCTTAAAGTAAGAATACAGCATGCTACGAGGTCACAAGAGTGGCAAAGCTTTCCAGGTAGATAGACATGGTATCCTAAGTTAGGTTAGGTAAGGAATCTGGTCTACATTAAAGATAATACATTCTGGCTATACAGTGAACCCTCGCTACTTCACGGTTCGACAATCGCGGATTCACCACTTCGGGGGGTTTTCCCATAACCCATATATATATACATATCGCGGATTTTCCGGAAAATTCGAAAATACTGCGAAATCTGAAGACAACCAAATACGATATTTTGTTACCTGTAATTCCATTAATACTGTAATTAGTAATATCTGTTCTTACTGATTGTTCATTGCATTACATATGATATATAATTCAGCACAGAAAGAAATAAAACACGAAAAGAGAATGTGATCATACGATAATTCAGTACTGTATACAGTACGTAGTAAAATTAAATCGAACATGAAACGCAAATCAGATGCAGTCATACCATATTAGAATGGTGTGTACTGTAATGGATGTGCTTCTTTTCCATGAATCTTTTGTATGTATACGTACGTAGTACAGTACTGCATCCAATAATATTCTTTTTTGCAAAAATCACATTTCGAATAAGCGTACGAGAGAGAGAGAGAGAGAGAGAGAGAGAGAGAGAGAGAGAGAGAGAGAGCGTAAAATAGCGTACGTAAAGCTGTATTATTATTATTGTTATTATTATTATTATTGTTGTTGTTGTTAATAAAATTATTATTGTTATTATTATTATCATTATTATTATTATTATTACTGTACAGTATTATTATCATTATTTATTATTATTACGGTATTGTACTTAATCTACGTACGTTCGGTATGCGCGGGGCATCTTCTATGAGTAGGTAACCAACGCATCATAGTACTGTAAGACGGGTTGTGATTGGTTCAAGCGCTGATAGATGACGAATCAGAACTCAAGTTTTGTTATCTAGCCTGTGATTGGTGTTTTGCCCGCATCTCCTACCCGCAGCATCAAAGTTCTCGCGGGGCTGGATCGTTCACTCTCTGTTACCGCGTATCGCTGAGTAGACGTTCTTAATTGTGTGAATCTGTGCTGTGTGCGACTTTTTTAAGTTGAACTTTTTGTTACTGTAAATCCTACTGTAATGGCTCCCAAGCGTTCTGCTTCTCTTAAGGCTGGTAGTGAGCCTAAACGCCACCGAAGGATGATGACGATAGCTGAGAAGGTTACGCTTCTCGACATGTTAAAAGATGGTAGAAGTTACGCGGCCGCCGGCCGCCATTTTGGCATCAACGAATCTACTGTTCGCTATATCAAGAAGGACGAGGCGAACATTAGAAAGACGGCTGCAATCACCTTTAGCAGATCAGCGAAGCGAGTCGTTACAACGCGTAATAAAACGATCGTACGCATGGAAGGTGCTTTAGCTGTGTGGATTGCCGACTGCTGGAAGAAGAACATAGCGTTGGATACGAACACCATCCAAACAAAGGCTTTGAGCTTATATGAGAATTTTGCTGCAAAGGAACCTAAAGACGACGACGGCAACCATGCTGAAGATGATGATGATGCAGATGATCCTCAACCAGGGACATCCACTGATTCCCAGCCTCAGAAACGTTTTTCCGCAAGCAAAGGATGGTTCGCGAAGTTTCAGAAACGCTTCGCCCTGAAAAGCGTTTCCCTGCATGGGGAGTCTGCTTCTGCTGACACTGCCGCTGCTGAAACTTACGTGAACCAGACGTTCAAGAATATTATCGCCGAAGGTGGATACAAGCCGGAACAAGTCTTTAATATGGATGAGACTGGCTTGTTTTGGAAGAGAATGCCGTCGCGAACTTTCCTGTTCAAAGAGGAAGCCAAAGCCTCTGGCTTTAAAGCATTCAAGGATCGCGTTACCCTCGTGATGTGTGGCAATGCTGCTGGATTTTTGTTAAAGCCGGGGCTTATTTATAAGTCGAAAAATCCTCGCGCTTTGAAAAATAAAAATAAGAATCTCCTTCCTGTGTACTGGATGCATAATCAAAAAGCATGGATTACGAAGATGCTAACCTCCAACTGGTTCCATCAGTGTTTTATCCCGCAAGTCAGCAAATATCTCTTATAGAGAAGGGCTTGCCATTCAAGATCCTTCTCCTTATGGATAACGCTGGTGGACACGCAACTGACCTGTCGCATGAGGGCATTCAGGTTGAGTTCCTGCCACCCAACACCACGTCATTAATTCAACTGATGGACCAGGGGGTTATCAGGGCGTTCAAGGCCCTCTACACGAAGAATACCTTGGTGGACCTCGTTGCGTGTGTGGATGCTGCCCAAGATGACGAGGATGAAGATTTTAACTTGAAGGCGTACTGGCGGCAGTACACCATAGCCACGTGCCTGCAGAATATTCAGAAGGCACTTCAAGAGATGAAACCTGCAACCGTGAATGCGAGCTGGAAGAAGTTGTGGCCCGATATTGTTTGCGACGACAAGGGATTTACTCCGTCGGAAATCCAACACTCTGCAATACGGAAATCTGTGCAGTTGGCTGCCATAATTGGAGGTGACGGGTTTGGCGACATGACGACTGAAGACGTCGACGAGTTGTTGGACTGCCATTCCCAGCCCCTAACTGACGCAGACCTCGAAGACCTGACGAAATCGGCAAGTGAGGAAGAGAGTGATACCCAGGAAGAGACCCAAGAAAATGTCGAAGAAACGGGCTTAACATTAGAACGGCTTGCCAAGGCCTGCAACCATGCGAAGGAGTTGAAAGAAATGTTGCAAGAGTGGGACGAGGATATGGTTCGCTCGATGCAATTCTGCAACAAGGTTGATGACATAATGACTCCCTACAAAATGCTCTTGGATCGAAAAAAGAAGCAGCGGCAACAACTTCCGATCACAATGTTCTTCCAGCCTCGCAAAAAAGAGCCAGTTCCTCCTGCTAGTACGCCTTCGGAAGAAATTGAAGTTTCCCAGGAAGAAGTTGAAGAGGTGTCCCAGGAAAAGACACCTCCATCTGAAGAGACGTAAAATACTATCATTGGCTGCACAGTAGAACACATCATCAGCTTCATCATCATCATTTCTACTGTGCAGCAAATTCATCGCCATCACCATTCAAGTTTTTCTTCAACTTCTTTCGTGGTGAGTACAGTAACAATCTTTATTTTTTACTTTAATATTCTTACTGTACATTCTAAAACTGTATTTGTGCCTGTTTTATAGTTTAGTACTGTACGTACTGTATGCATTAAGTTAAAGGGAAGGTTTTAAAAGTCTACATGTTGTAACCTATCATATTTTTTTTGTTTAAAATTTACATTTACGTACGTAAAACAATCTCTCTCTCTCTCTCTCTCTCTCTCTCTCTCTCTCTCTCTCTCTCTCTCTCTCTCTCTCTCGTAAATTGTTTTCCTGCTTTGCTACGTACAATACTGTATAATTTATATTTGTAAGGTAACATATTTTGTAAATGCTTTTACTGTAAATACTGTATGTACTGTATCATTATTTATCACTATCATCATGCGCGTTAAATGCCTTGTTTGTTCTGAGCGTGGTTGTTTACTGAGCGTACACGCCGTCGTTTCAGGCGGCGTCATAAAGAAAAACATTTCATTTGGAAGTCCTAAGAAAAATACGTAAACTAAAACATTGGTAATAAACAAATCAACATACAGTACTGTATAATCAATATAATCGATGCAAAAACTAACCTATACATATATGTGTACTGTACACTAAATGAGTTTGTTTCTTCATTATGATCAGAGATGAACGTAAACAAAACATTGGTTGCCATTTCTTATCGTGCTTTTTAGGTGTTTAGGAAACGCATGATATAAAATCGCCTTTAATATTTGTGCCTGTTTTAGTTTAGGGTGCTGTAGTAAATGCATTAAGTGTTCTGTACATTAAAGGGTGGTTTGTTAACAGTACTACGTACAAGGGAAGGTTTTAAAAGTCCGAATATACATGTTAAATAAATAGGTAAATATGATGTCACTACTTCGCGGATTTTCACCTATCGCGCCCGCGTCTGGAACCTATCTACCGCGATAAACGAGGGTTCACTGTACAATTAAACATTTATTCATAATCATCCCTTTCTTATATGTAACTTTTGTTACAAACAGTTTCCGCCTGAAAAGGAGAATATAGTCCATTTCTTTTAGCGATGCATATTTGCACCGACTCGCGGCGGTGCCCTTTTAGCTCGGAAAAGTTTCCTGATCGCTAATTGGTTAGAATTATCTTGTCCAACCAATCAGCGATCCGAAAACTTTTCCGAGCTAAAAGGGCACTGCCGCGAGTCGGTGCAAATATGCATCGCTAAAAGAAATGGACTATAGAACCTGTTCGCCATGAACAATAATGTAAAAATGACCAATTAGATCTTTCTATCATGTCAATAATCAGTCTTTTTAGTCACCGACTTTTGGCTATCATCAAGAGACATTTTTTTCTGGCTAATTACGCAAAACGTCTTTTCAACTAGATCTCCTTACATTCTAGTTCATGCATGGTGTCTGTGTCCTAGTTGCAAGCATACATACTACATCTATTTATGAGTGTTTTAATTAATAACTTGGCTATTGATAAACTACAGCATAGTCATAATGATCTGCCTAATTATGTGAAGTGCCCAATTTGTAAGAAATTTTGTTTGACTGAGAAAGACCAAGAATATGGCCTGTATTCTTACTCTACTGGTGGTTATTGTATAAGGAAACCTTCTTATAAAGAAAACAATTTTGAGCTTCGGAAAACTGTGCTTATGCTAACCATTTTCTTTATCACAAGTTGGACCACCAGATCATAGTCAACAATCTTGGTATTTCATTAAAATCTTAGGCATACAGTATAGGTGATCTTTCTGCTTTGAGGTGATGGATGATAAGTTTAAGAACATAGTTTCAAACGATTCCCTGGTATTGAGGTTGATATTGACAAGACACTTGTCATCAATTACAATTAAAAGAGGCCACATCCTGAAGCAAGAGTGATCCCTTCATGGCAATGATCGAATCAGTAAAGTCCCTTCATTGTTCCCTTGGTTGACGCCGTCAATTCTCAACCTTGTGACCGTGATCAGCATCTGCCCATTATCTTGAACTAGGTTTTGTCAAGGTCACTTATACACTCCGACCAGTGAGTCACTAATCGAGATCTGCATCTGTACTAGTAGAACCAACTGACAGTGAATCACTTTGTGACTTAGTGTCCTCAGAGAACTATGATATAAACACTCAGAAAATTTAGCATTTACTGAGATACTGTATGCCAAGGACTGGATTGAGAGGCCTATCATAAATGTAAAGTATCTACATCACTACCTTGCTAGGTATAAATTCACCATAAATCACCAACCTGACCCCAATACTGTATTTTGCTACATCCACCTCTATGCCATTCCTCTAAACTGTATATATATGAGCCAGCAAGCACTTGTACACTGTAAAGAGCTCCTTTTGATGCCTGGGAGTCCAAAGCCAGCACCTCAAAAATGGTTCAGAAAAAGGAATCAAGGTAAGAAAACAGCATCCTATGAGAAGCAGAACTTACCTCCTATAGGTAAGGACACAGCTTTCTAAGCTAGAATACGGGGTAACCTAAAGTTATGTTGTATTAGTTTCTCTCCATCATGCAATATTTATAAGGAATAAAATAGGTCTGAAAAGCCTTAACATCCCTTCTGAAATGATGGTGTGAGACTGGCATAAAAGAATATGGTAAATTTATGGAAAACATGGGACTACTTTTATAAGAAAAAAGAAATATTACTACAGTAAATGATGTGCTTTCAACTAATTTGACCTTTATTTCCATTGCAAATAAGCCGTTTTACCGTTATGGACCCCGTCCTTCCTAAAGGACACAGGTGGGTACCATGAATTTTGGGTATGCAAAAACAGGGCAAAACATGATTATTTAACACTTTTGAGATTTGTAAAAGAGTACAAAACCTAACAAACCCACTTAACCTAACCTAGTAGTTCCCAGGTCACAACCGCTTGGGTCCAAAAATGTGATCATTTAACACTCTTGAGATTTGTAAAAGGGTAGAGAACCTAACAAACCCACTTAACCTAGCCTAATAGTTCCAGGGTCTTAATCTCAGCCGAGGGAGCAAGGCCCAACAAATAAATCCTTACATTATGATAAAGTAAACAACAAATAATTCCTTGCCTTATCATTGACACCTACGTCTTTTTTTCTGTCTTGGCAATCTTTACAGAAGCATTGTATAAGTAAAGTTTGTCCCGTGTATTTCTATAATAATACCAACTTCTGAAATAGATTGTACTTAGCTCTTGTCCTTTCATCATTGTACGCGTTCCTGTTGTAGTCGATCCTAAAAATAGCTCCACAGCACTCGAGAAACTTTCTCTTAAAAATTAAATAATGTCTTTGAGCATATTCAACCAATAATTCAATACCACCAATAGAAAAATAATGATAAAATTCTTCCTAACCAAACATTGCACTGCACAATATCCATAGGAATTGGGTTTTTTGTCAAAAATAATGCCAGAAGTG
Source organism: Palaemon carinicauda (assembly GCF_036898095.1). Classification (NCBI taxonomy): domain Eukaryota; kingdom Metazoa; phylum Arthropoda; class Malacostraca; order Decapoda; family Palaemonidae; genus Palaemon; species Palaemon carinicauda. The sequence continues at coordinate 94,184,822 of NC_090727.1, read as the reverse complement.
CCAGCCACTGCCTTCGCCAAGGCTACAACAAAACAAAATGCCGGTTTTCCTTAGTTATTTGAAGTATGCAGTCAGACACGGACCAGTGGACGTTAAGGTACGGTAACTTTATTACTCAGCTGAAATCAAATTAAAACTTAGTTTTCGACTGAAGTCGTTCGTAATTGGTTATGAAACCATTATGTCACAATGATATCACACCTCTCAGCCAATAAATTGAAACTAGAACTGCTCGTGTTTACGTAAGAAAGTGAGATAAAGAGCTCATTAAAAGTAAACATTGCCGTACAGGCAACGTCTCTCCAAACCTGGGAAAAATTTGAGGTTAAAACTTATCAACCTCAGAAACTAGTATAACTGAGTAAAAACCTGCCCAAAGGGAAAGACCACTGTCAACGAAACCAGAACTAAAGACCAAAAACGAAAACGGCGAGTCCGTCTCCAACTAAAAACTTAATGTCTCAAGGCTAGGCTAGCCGAAACTAACACGAACTGAAAAAACATAAAAAACAAAAATGCAATGTAAATGCTTACTAAAAATAGAGCCCAAAGCATCGCAATGCTAAAGAATAACTAGCTAACGCAAAACTTACAAAATAAACAAGTAAACACGAAAAAAGGGCAATTAAGTACGAAACCCGACGCCATGGCTAGCTGGACTCGAAGCGCTCAGGCTTCCTCTATCACAAAAGCTAAATTTTACTTCCCGAAGGGATCCAGAACAATTACAGCTAAGACAAAAAGCAAAGAAAGATAGGTACTCAACTTTGACGAAGAAGAGGAAATCATCATACGAAGAAAATCTTCAAAATAAGGTGAAATGAGCGCACAAAAATATAGAACATTAGTGACAAGATGATAGGATATGTAACGGCTCCTTACTTATCCTTCCCCTTAGAGGATTAGACTGGGTAAAGTCTATTCGGGGTGCAGATATCTATGGCTATCTTAGGGTACGTCCCTGATTTTACAAGATATCTTTGGATAGTCGTTCCGGGGATTAGAACTCTGTGATACCTGACGGTAATTCTCTTATAATATCAATCGCAGAAGTATTATACAGTAGGAAGCTGGCGGATGGAACTTCCATCAGGACAACATGGCCATCTCACCCAAAAATAGATTTTTCCTACGTCAAAATCCCTTTTAATTCCATCTCGTTCAATCTCTAATATAAAAAGAATAAATTTTATGTAGTGTTTCACATGCTCTTTCTATGTAGGGGATCAATTTTTTTAATATCGTGTGTGGCATGCTTCTGAAGTTTTACCAGGAATCTCCATATTTTGTGCAACTATTTCGTGGATTTATTATGAGTCTCAGAGAATAATGTATAAAGAAAAGGTGAGTTTTACCATTATTCATCAATTCACCAGTAAATTTTCCTCACCCAAAACCGCTGGTTCCCACTGGATGTACCCCATTACTGTAAGATATATTATGGTATATTTTATTACCTATTTATTTGCGAGGGAAATGTATTTCTATATATTCCCCAGTTTTTCCAGTAGTAAAGTTTGCCCTGTGTTTTACTATAATAATGCCAAAAACATAGCAATGATGCAGATTGGTCATTTTGGACAATGATTGTAAATTGTGGAAAATAGGAAATTAAAATTAATAATTTTTAATGGAAACAGTTCCGTTTGTGACTAATTACATATAGTAGTTATTTAAAGAAAAAAAAAAGTGTCAACAGGTTTTGATTACGTGATTGTGGTGCGGTGCTTGTGTAAATATTTAGGCTACCTGGAACCTAATGTTAGGTTGTATTCCTGTTTGCCTGCCAGGTAAAACGTAGGTTTTCAGGTATGAAAATACGTCTGGGATTGTCAATGACGACCAGGTTTTATTATTAAGGGTAAATAGGAATCAGAAAAATTTTAGTGGAACACTGGGTATTACTGTAGTGTATTACAGGGCAATGTAACCCCGAAAACTGTTCGTTTGCGACGAAATTTGCACATAACCTGATTTTGCTAGTGCCGAGATATGAAAATGTGTATCGACAAATATGCGTCTGACGTTATTGTTAATATTTACCGAATTATTACTAAGCTATCAAGGCCTATTACATGATTTGTGACTAAACCATTAAAAGCTTTTGTTTATTGTTTACAAACACGAATCCTCTGCATTACTCGTATATATCTCGGCTTACCTTATTTCCTGATGTAGGCTGTAGTCCATTATTAAGGCTTGTTCTAACCTTTGAAAGTTTTGATACACGTTTCTCTTCTTTTAGTAGATAAACGGAATAAGCAAACCTAATTTTCTCGATATTTCCGACATGGCACAACACAAAAGGGAAACAAAATACTGGAGTACACAGAAACAATCGGTATGGACGAGTGATAATAGTGAACTAACTGTCGAAGTCTACGAGTCCGAGAAGATGAGAAGTGTACTGTATAAAGTGTGTAGTCTGATTTACAGTGTTGCCATTCCACATAGATTAACAAAATCGTTTGCCTTTAGTATAATATTTCTTTTCACTGCTCTAATTACCTACTCAAATTTTATTTCCCTTTCCTTATTTGTCTCCTTTTACACATAATTTCTCGGAATTCTTAGTCTTCATTTCAATGAGGTAATGGCACGAAACAAGAGCGAATTACATTAGTAAGTTGCCCAAAGACAGGTAGAGATCGCATTTGAGTGTTTGTATTTGGGCAAGAAATACTGGTCATTCCACATTTGTATGAATTTTGTAGTTTCAATATTCATCTTTATTTTCTGTGATAGTTTTTTTATATTATGATTATTAAAGAGTTTATCAAACGAGAGGCTACTGAGTACATATTACAAGAAATAAGGGCAGAGAAGCTGCTGAAGAATAACTTGATCATTACATAAGATGCTGACTTGAGGATCATGGCATCACTGTTTAAAGGGCAGCGTTTGAATGTTCGATCGTCTGAATTAACAGGACTTTCATGATGAAAAAGAACTTAAAGCAGAAATTCCACAGGAATAACTCGACCACTTTACCTGATGGCGTGTAAACAGAATTTAAAGTAGATACCAATATAGCCTACGTAGTTGTCTGATAATGGGATGAGTCATTTTAACAGCTTTAATATGGAACTCACGCGATAGCTTATGAACTTTTCTTCTTTTTTTCTTCACCTTAGTCTCACATTCTAATTAGGCAGAGCTTATAACATGAGAGTAATAAACCTTACATTTGACAGTTCAGATTCATACAAAATTAAAAATGTAAGCAGTGGTTAAATACATGAAACCTGATTATGTTAATGCTTCCATCATGCAATATGTCTGAGTTGCAGTCAGTCTGCAAAAGCTAAATTGCAAAAAAAAAATGGTGGCGGAAAATTTCCTGTTTCGTGATAGAAAAAAAAAATCATATGCTAGTCTATTGGCCAGACACCAAAATTTGGGCTGTCGGTACCAAACAGGGGGACAAATGCTTTTTTTTTTTTTTTTTTAAAGATATACATCTGTAGATAATAAGAAAATGTATGATAGCATTGTGAGAGTGGCAGCTTTTTATAGATTATCACCATGTTTTATAAGCAATGTCGCCCTTGAAATTTTAATCCCTTTTGTCCATAACAACCTTTGAAAATATTTTTGTCAATAACTTTAAGTAGAATTGATATATATATATATATATATATATATATATATATATATATATATATATATATATATATATATATATGGCCTTAATCTACAGTATGGAGACAGGGGGTTAGGATAACTATTCACATGGGGTAAAATATAATTTATAAGGAAAGAAATTTGCGATTAAAGTTACCCCTACCTCTTATTCTTAAAATTAATAAAAAAAAAATCCAATTTTATCAATGATTATTCTTTTTGAACAACAACGGTCGTAAGAATGATTATTTGACTGCAGTTATATTAACCAAGACCTTTACCATAAATGGCACATTGGTTCTTGAATTCTTGTGCATATTTTGCTATAGATTTTGGGGAAATTTAAAAAGTAGCCGATCGAATTATAATTTTCAGCACACAAACTTTTTTAAGGACATTTTGTAATAAGTTTCGTTTTGTGAGGGATAAAGCTACAATTACTATATCAATAAAAAACATTATCAAGACTATATTAAGGCCTAGCTTTAAACAAATTGCCAGAATACACTTATTTGTAGTTTTGATCAGAATACTTATGCAGTGATATATCAACCAGAAAATAATCAGGACAACTAGGGAAACAAATTATATATATATATATATATATATATATATATATATATATATATATATATATATATATATATATACCTATATCTGTTGGCAAGAGAATAGCATATCCACTACAATCTCATCTCTTTGCTTCTCTTAAATTATCAACACATTCTACACGAAGCTCTTTTTGAACAAAGCATTATATCAACAATGAAGAACACATCGTACATTGTGACAACACGGAAAGAGAATCAATGATTGTGTTAAGCTAAATTTAACTCATCTGTATCTATGACTTAAGGGGATTGTTTCATCGTCCGTTTCACCTTTGCTTCATTCATCGTTTGGTTGGTTTGCACCGGCTCTAAGTTTGCACATGTTTACACTTTTCTCCATTCACTATGCATGTGCATTCAAGTACTTTGCAGGACTGAGCAACTGTATGCCGACACACTAGCGGATCCAGCGGATGGGTCACGCACCCCCTATTTTTAAGAACAAGTTTGACTGTGAAACTCAGGGTTTTCTAGGGGAAAAAAAGTTTGTCTGCAACACGTGGGGTTTTAAGGAGTTTGGCTGTTAAACTTGTTTTTTTTTTTTGTCTTTAATGACTTATACGTGGGGTTTTAAAAACAAGTTTGACTTATACGTGGGGTTTTAAAAAGAGTTTGACTGTTAAACTTGGGGTCTTCAAGAAAAAATTTGTCTGTTATACAGGGTTTTAAAAAGTTTGACTGTTCAACTGCAGGACAAAGGCCTTAGACACATCCTTATTCATGTTTGGGATTTGGCCAGTTTTTATCACCACGCCGGCCAGTGCAAATGATGTGACTTCCGTCTGATCGCTCACAGCAAACCAACCTAATATCGGTGGCCATGACTAGTACCGTTTTCCTGATCATGGCAATTGGCAAAACCTTTCACACGTTAACGTATACACCACTCAGAAATATATATATATATATATATATATATATACATATATATATATATATATATATATATGTGTGTGTGTGTGTGTGTACATATATATATATATATATATATATATATATATATATATATATATATATATATATATATACACACATATATAATGCATGCATTTACTGTGTATATACGTGTGTGTATAAGCAATCAAACCGTATATGCAATTTAGACGAACTTTTCGTTCGTTTTTTCTAAGGTTATCTCATGTAATGGCTGAGCCAACCATTAAGGTAAAACTAATAGCTTCGGGATGTAAAAATATCAAGTTGTTGTTGTATGAAAAGCGACAACAAGAGGATAAAATTTCTACATTTCAAAAAGATCCACAAAACCAACGTCCTTTTCATCTTTCATTAAACTTCCACATTTCCCCGTTGCGCAAAATGAGAACTTTCGTTTGAAGTGAGCTCCGTATAAAGAGAAATATGCATATCCCCTTAATTGGCTCTAGATATCCCAATCAACATTTTTGTACGTAAAGTTTATTCGCCCATCGTTTCCATGTTTTTCGTACAATCCAAAATATTTCAAGATAGTTGATGGTATTCCCTTGCAACTATTAAGTCTTGAGGGAATGTCAACGGTCGAAAAGTCAAGACAAATCGCAATGCGACCTTTTGTTTCTAAATAACTTTTGAAGTTTTTTCTCTTATTTTCTATGTAATATTAATCAAGAAATTTAAGCAAAATCCCACGCCAATCTAGAAATACATGCAGTTATTGGGGGGATTTCCTGAAATCCTTCACTTGTCGTTTAATCAACACTTACCTTATTAATATGATTTTACTATAGGCTCAGGAAATAAAAGTAATTTAGATTATGAATACGTATACCTATATATACCAAATTTCTGGTATTCATGATATATTGCGTTCACACGTATTTAGAAACACAATCGACATATGGCTTAGAAATTTAAATTCATAATGTGTATATATATATATATATATATATATATGTGTGTGTGTGTGTGTGTGTACACATATATATATGCACACGTACTCTCTCTCTCTCTCTCTCTCTCTCTCTCTCTCTCAGTGGACACTTCGTCGCTAATGAAACCATATCAAATTGAATTGCCTTTTATGTTCTTTACGGTGAAGTCGAATCTATTTCTTATCTACTATAAATAAAAACTATCATAATATAAAGATCCATTCAATTTCAGCTCCTGTTACGGTATGAAAAGTCATGAATAAAATTCTAATGCATTATTGCATTAGGAATAAAATATAAAGTATGCCTTTACTTCCTTCGTACACCAAATACATAAAATAAAAAAAAGTACGACATCGTCTCTTTATATTTTAAATTAAATGGATTAAAGAAGATATAATCTTCCAAATCTAAGCTTTTTCTCCAGTGGAAGACACAGGATCAAGTTATCATTGTTAAAAAAAAATTCACACTCACGAAGTGCATACAAATTATATATATATATATATATATATATATATATATATACATATATATACATATATATATTATATATATATATATATATACATATATATACATATATATATATATATATATATATATACTTATATATACACATATACATATATATATTGAATTTATCATTTCATAAAAAATAATGGTTATGTTCAGTCAGCTGGTCATATTTACATAAGCTAAAGGAGCCCTCCCACTAAACCTCAAAAAGCATATTAATGAAAGAAGGAATCTTATGAACACTCAGAATTAAAATATAGTTCATAGATAAAAAAAAAAAAATATATCCGGATAGAAAAAATATCTATCCTCTCTGTGATTTCGCAAATGTATTCTTTAGTTAACTAAAGTCGAAAGATTAAGTAAAAAAATGCATTTATCAGAAAATGCAATAACCATCAGTGACATTACCTCGCGGAGAACAATTACACGGCGTAATAAACAAATAAACAAATAAATAAAAAAAACAATCATTTTGAAGAACTTTGCCTTCTTATTATAGGATCTCTTTATATGAGTCACGTGAGAAAGATTTTTCCGCTTTTGAAAACAGTGAACACGCATTTTATTTAGAATCTATAATCGAAAACATTGAAATCCTACTGTGTAATAAGCAAGAGAGAGAGAGAGAGAGAGAGAGAGAGAGAGAGAGAGAGAGAGAGATTTAGGCGGACCAAGTTCTCCTTAGCTCATCTCTCTTCACGATAATTTTATCGATTCAAAACAACTCGACTGAAACTAGGCTGGTCCTATTTGCTGGATCTCATCCTTTTCCCTCCAAAGAAAACTGGCCAAACTCCAGACATGAATAAGGACATCTCTGTAGCCTTCGTCCTATAGAGGACTAGAAAATGCTGCATTTTTGTTGTTGTAAGTACAATGATTCTGATTTTTAAGAAAAGTATTGATATTTCATTATATTCTTGGCATGTGTTATTTTATCTTGTCACCATCAACACTCTTAAAATAACTAAACCCTCAAAATCAACTGATATTTACTTTTAAAAATATCAGAAACAGATTCCCATAAGACAAAAATCGGTTAAACCTGACTCCATTTCGCAATGCCTGGCTGAAATAATATGGTCATATTTCTCCGACTTCCATTGCAATATTTCATCAAAGGCTTCACAATTTTCGATTTCTATGAAACCCTGGAACGGACATCAGTAAATCACCAAAACGAAAAGGAAATAACGATAGTATATTGCCCACTTCCATTAAGAGAGAAAAGATCAAAATGTGAGACAAGGACAATCAGTTTCCGCTGAAAAATAGCTGACATTGAGGGAAGTTTCATTATAGGATACACGTACAAACGTTTGATTATATCCAATGGTGGCTGATGCGGTAACGTCCCTGACTGGTGAATGCCAGTTACGGTTTGAGTACCGCTCAAATTCGTTAGATCCCTTGGTCGTTGCAACATCACCATCCTTGTGAACTAAGGATGGGGGGTTTGGGGAGCCTATAGGTCTATCTGCTGATTCATCATCAGCCATTGCCTGGCTCTCTTTGGTCCTAGCTTGGATGGAGAGTAAGCTTAGGCGCTGATCAAAAGTAAATATGGTCAGTCTCTAGGGCATTGTCCTGCTTAATAAGGCAATGTCACTGTTCCTTGCCTCTGCCATTCACGAGCGGCCTTTAAAACTTGAACGAGAAAATTCTTAATTCTTGTGGCAACAGTGAGAGCGTTAGTCTTGTTACAAGAGTGACAATGATAGAACAGGGTGTTCAAAAAGTTTCTCCGCAGTGAGAATTAGAGGGCCATTACTCTCTTAGCTTCGTTACAGTAACCACGCTGAAGTCTGTTATCGTTCAAATACTTACTGCGGATGAACATTTTGAACACCCTGTATATGACTGCACATGAAATATTTCGGAAACCTAACAATAATGCCGACTTCTGAAGATGCAATTCTTGGGATTTCTAACAATAAGCCTTTCGAATTGCAGTTGTAAAGACATATTGAAATGATTTCATTTTCAAGCCATGCATTTTCAAATATCCCCTTCCCCCTCTCCCTCGCTGTTCTATGTACCTACATTGTAATTTATAAACCCCTAGTAGGACTTTAATTTGCTTAGGCTACATTAAGTCAAAGTTCAGATTCAGTCTTAATTCATTGAGTACCGTTATTGAAAAATTAAATTACTGTTGCCCATTTTTAATGGCCTTCGCCATAATCAAAGATTTTGCGAAGAGTATGTATTCATAGTCTAAGTCTAATTGAATGAAATATTGAGACATCAGATATATATGGATTCCACATCATAGCTTGAAAATTTCTATTTGGAATCCAAATTATTTCGTTACTGATTTTGATATTACAACATTTTAGTTTTTATTTCATTCTCATACCTTGACAGCGTTTTCGATTTCAAAATCTTCCTGATACCTGTATAAAGGTTTAATGGTCGCTCATGAATGGCAGAGAAAAAGGAATAGGACAATGTCCTAGGGACTGACCCTATTTATATAAATATTTATAGTAATTTGAAACAAATTCAAGGTAAATTTCACATATCGGAAGGCCAACTAAACATATTTATAATGAACCTACGAATTATCGTTCCACCAATAATTTACGGTCACATTTCATCATTATTTCATTTCGCCTTATTGAAAAATATCTCGTATGAAAACGGAGAGGAAATCACAAGGAAATTAAATTGGAGCAGCCACAATAGGAGTCATTCCTTTTCATATTTTCTCCTCGTTGAAACAATAATCATACGGTTAAATCCCTTTGAGAATTTTTATTTCATGAACCTAATATTTATTAAGTATATACCTATGTTGACACTTGACTAAACCACGTCTAAACACTGCTTTAATGAACCTACGAGTAAAATTTGATAAGTATATACCTATACTGACACTTCACTAAACTATATCTAAACACATTGCTTTATCAACAAATCTCAGTTAAATGTTTTATCATAAATTGTTCATTGCATGCATTTATTTCAAAATTTCTTACTCCATATAAAACATTTTTACATGGATATGGAAAGAATAAAAAATGCTAAAGACTAACCAATATTCTAGTAAATGGAATAACGATAGAAAATAACAATCAGTTTAAATGCAATCACTATAACACGTAGAAAAATCTTTTATGTACATCAGAGAAAACTTAAGATACCATTTAAGCAACAACAATTTGTGATTTCCCCAAGAAAAATAACTACTGCATCTGGACCACTTCATATATTATAAAAAATTGCGTTAATGGTAAACTTTGCTCCTAAAATCTGTTACATCCACTAATGGTCAAACGAGTTAAAGCAGAACAGAAGCCAAAGAAACGATCCCTTTGCTAAGAATATCAAACATCCTACACCTTGAATGAGGGATAAAGAAAGTCACGTAATCTGAGTAATAAATTCAACTGACTGTGCAATTTGCTTAGGTAAAAATTAGTATTTAGGCATGATCATCTTTACAATTAATCCAGACTTCCTTTTATCTAATTAAGTTTATGGTGGCAGATTGGAAACATCCCTGCATGGTGATCTGCCGGACTGGGGTTCGATTCCCGCTCAAGCTCGATGGTTTCTTGTAGAAACCTAACCATCCTTATGAGCTAAGGATGGGTGGTTTGGGGGAGCCTATAGGTCTACCTACTGAGTCATCAAGCAGCCAAGGCCTGGCCCTCCCTGTTCATAGTTTGGGTGGAGGGGGGGGGGGGGGATCTTGGGTGCTGGAATATAAGATCAGTCTCTAGTGCATTATCACTGTCCCTTGCCTCTGCCATTCGTGAGCGGCTTTTAAAAAAAGTAAGATGGATTGACTTTTTCCTAACGTCTGTTACTCCCCTCCTCCCTTCACCATTTCCCAAAGATAAAACTTTCCACAAACTCAACAAAAGTTTGACCCGACAAAGGAAGAAGTTAAGAAATGGACTCGCACTACACCGAATGTTGCTATTAATGACAACAAAATCAATTCTAACACAAACTTTCTCGGAATTTGAAACTGCAGTGTATTTTGGACAAAAATTCAAACCAATTCTAAACTATCTATAAATTCTTATTGATTCTTTTTTGGGCATTTAATGTTGTTTAGAGATAACATTCACATCACATTGATCCCCAATATTATTTATGAAATTGATATTTCAATCACACGGCAATTTGAAAAACCATTATTATCATTACCTCGAGGTTAACACGAGATCTGAAAAATAAGTGAAACTAATTCTAAAACATTTCAATACTTTACAGACCATTTACAGCTATTATTACTTGATGCAAAACTATTCAATTTCATTTGCGAGTCACCTTCATGTCTTAGGAATGACATCGGCATATGAGCCAAGGAAGCCGAGATAAAATGAAGAATAACGCAGTTAGTTGAACTCTTACAATCACCGCAACCACTGAAATACTAATAAACAGAAACAAGTTCTGTCGCATTTTCTTTCCCATGAAAATGGGATAACGTGAATGCATTTGCCCTGTTGAACTTTTTACCTTGGTATCTGAAATCCTCCCTCAGGTACCGAGCGCTGTTATAGAATTTAAGGATAAAATACGTGAAAGACTCAATTATAACAATAGAAATGAATAACGTGTATATTCAGTGAAGAATGTTATAGAGCAAACTCTTTCTTGGAAGGGAATGCCAGTCGCACACAACCAAGTCGAGAGTAAAGAAATTATGTTACGCATTTAATTTAGCCACTGTCTAAAGATGCTCGGTGTATTTATAATATACATGCTGTATTCATATATATATATATATATATATATATATATAATTATATATATATATATATATATATATAATATATAAATATATATATATATATATATATGTATGTATAAATTATATACATACATACCACCGTACATACATACAGTAAGCGAACACGAAATTTCAACATAAAATACATTTAGCGTTTTTGACAAAATCATCATAAATCCTGGATACAGAACTTCTCTCTGCAGGACTGTGCACAAAATAAAAACTTGCAGAATGAGTGCTTTGTAAACTCCGTAAAAAAAAAAAAAAATGACTAAAATTTGGTAAAAACAAAATTCATATGAAAATATACATTTCCCACCTGAAATCCGCATGGCTTGTGTAAAATTCATTAGCCGAGATTGTATGAGTCGCAAAACGCTCTCTCTCTCTCTCTCTCTCTCTCTCTCTCTCTCTCTCTCTCTCTCTCATTACATAAAACAGAAAAGGCAAGATTATATCCTTACAAAGATTCACAAGAGTTATCCTGGTTTCTTAATTAAATTCTTACTTAAGCCAGCAAGGTTATTTTATTGAGAGAAAAACTAAACATTTCGAGAACATAATGTTTATCTTTAGGGTATTATTACACTGAATAGGTATTGATGCTGTTTATCCCATGACATTTACCGAAGTTTTAAAAGTTACATCTATTATAGAGCATTTTTATTCCTTTTCGCTATCACGCTCCCGTGAAACAACCAAAATAAAGATTTTACTCCTCAGTCTTCCCTGTTTGTAATCCTTAATTCTACCTTTTGTAATACGTCCAATTCATAATTGTTTTTATAGTTTTTTTTTCTTTCCATCGTCTCTATATTAGCTGTTCTGCGGTTCTTTCGTCGAGGGGTTTTCCAGATATATTTGGTTATTTATCCACCAATTTGTTACGTTCATTCTCCCGCCATTCTAAAATGCTTTATATAGACAACAGTTCCCATCTTCCGTAACATAAATCTCCTTTAGATATAACTAAATGCAATGTGGAATATTAATAATAATTCATCATTAATTCAATATGCAATCACTATATATTATCAAATAAGAAAGCAACGTTTTTTCCGTAAAACTATCTATGCATAGAAGATAGAATAATCCATGTTTTTACTAAAAACAATAAAATCAACGAAACAGAACAAGGAAGACATTATTGTTAACTGGAGTCAAAGTTGAACCTGAACTATTATCTTGATTGTCAAGGTTTATAACTGCCCCGTATATTAATACAGTCTCGATTTCATCCTAAACTTTTCTCTACTGCCGTCTAATTTCAAGACTTGGCAAGGATGAAAGCCAGACAACGAAATATTGGTTCTCCAGTAAATTTTAATAAACTAACATTTATATTTTGAATATGAAAGTGTTCATAAAAAATAAAGTTTAAAAATCTTTTCCAACCCAATTATAACGATCTTTTCCACAGCCAAGAACCTCTTTAATGGAATGTCAACATCCTTGATGAGCCATTATCAGGTTTCTAAACACCCAACACTCACTCTCCTTACTGGAAAAAATGTTACGTCACAAGTAATTATACATGTTCAGGCAATGGGTACTGGAGTTAAGAAAGTAATGTGTGCATGTGTGTATATATATATATATATATATACATACATATATACATTACATTTATATATACTGTATATATATATATATATATATTGTACGTATATATATATATATATATATACTGTATATATATATATATATATACTGTGTGTATGTATATATATATATATATATATACATATATATATATATATATATATAAAATCATCACCATCACTAGCCACCATCAGTCCACTGCAAAACAAAGGCCTTGGACATTTCCTTTCACTTACGTCTGTTTATAGTCTTTTTATGTCCAGTAAACACCAGAAGACTGTCTTAGTTCGTCAATATATATATATATATATATATATATTCTGTTCTTTTGCAAACTCTATAGACCCATTCTGTTATTATTAACGTCCATCTTTCATCTGCCATCTGTTTATACACACATTATATATATATATATATATATATATATGTATATATATATATATATAAAGAGAACGAGAGAGAGAGAGAGAGAGAGAGAGAGAGAGAGAGAGAGAATCGTAGTGACGATTACCAGACGCGGGTTGATTGAGATCTTTTTGATGAGTTAGTCTCCAGAACAGAACATAAATCACGTTGGGCATCATATCCCTATGATATAGACAGCAAACAAAAATAGTTTTGTCTCTGTTTCAACACGAAAGTTCTTTAAAAAGTAAACTGGCACTAAACATTGACCAGGGAATTACATTATTCGTCTACTTAGTAACCAGGAAAAAAAAATTCCCAGTATAATGTCACTTATTTTCAGCGAACATCTTATGCATTTTAAAAATTTCTCCATTTGCCTTTTATGTATGCTTCAATTTGTATTTCCCTTTTCATTTAAAATCAAGCGCCCATTAATACATATTATAATTACAAATGATTGAAATAAAGAAACTAATTTAATAAATTAAGATAAAATGAAAAATCTTACATACTCCAGCCAGCACCGACTGGATTTTACTGAAGATGAAAATATTAAAACAATAAAACCAAATCAAGTTCAAAATAGAAAGCACTCTTAGTTACAAAGCATTTTTATTAACAGGTTTCATAACCGATTAGCATTATTAAATCTTTATTGAATTTTATCATGCAGTAAACAGCACAGAGCTGCTTTTAAATGATAAAAAATTGGCTATATTTTATTTCATATGAGAGAGAGAGAGAGAGAGAGAGAGAGAGAGAGAGAGAGAGAGAGATCTGACCATAAAAACCTTTCAATTTCCTTAGGGGCAAATAACCAATAAACGTGATTAAATTTTGATTTCATTCCATCGATCAGTAAATAGCAACGAGCTGTTCTTAAAGTAACATATAACCCCACGTGAAATTTGCCATATTTCTCATCGCGCGCGCGCGCGCGCGAGAGAGAGAAAGAGAGAAAGAGAGAGAGAGAGAGAGAGAGAGAGAGAGAGAGAGAGAATGAATTTGAAATTCCTTAGGAGCAAATACACTTCTCAAGGCACCTTCATCTTTGGCATGGTCATTGCAGCTTCAGGATGAGCCTCCTTCTCTTCCACGTCTCTTCTCTTTCCCTTCTTCGCTCAGTCTTCATTCTGCAACACATTCTTGTCCAGACTTTTCGCTTTCCCGCAAGCACTTCTCCTCCATGAAGCCGTCCCCAATTTGGATCCAATATTCTCCTTTTTTCCCTTCAAGGGATAATTCTTCACCTCCCTTTCCCAACCCCTTCTTCATTGGTAGTTGTGTCCCATTTCCAGCTTTCATAAACTATCATTTCATCTCCCCTCTGTTAGCCTACTTTTTTCTTTTAGTTTAAGAGCTGCGGAGTCCAGTTGAATGAGATATAATTTTTGGGGGGAATGATTACATAGATGTTTGATTCACGCGAATTGCTGGAATATTGTGATGTGAGAGAGAGAGAGAGAGAGAGAGAGAGAGAGAGAGAGAGAAATATTCTTATATATTTGAAGCAAATTTTATGCGGAAAACCAAGATGGATGAAGGACCTAGCAAGACACACATAGGGTTATATTCATCAACATCATCTTCCTCAAGAAATCTCAGATTTATATCCAAAGTGGACTGGATCATAAATCCCTGGAAATACCGAGTAGGAGGAACTCCACACTCCCACAGATGAGAGATGTAGAGAGGTACTCATACAGCTGAGATATATAGGGAGGGAACCCCTCCACTCCCACAGCTGAGAGATGCAGGGAGGAACCCCAAATTCCCACAGCTGAGAGATGTAGGTAGGAACCCCACACTCCCACACCTGGGAGATGTAAGGAGGTGAACCCCACACTCCCACAGCTCATCGAGAGAGAGAGAGAGAGAGAGAGAGAGAGAGAGAGAGAGGGGGGGGGGGATAATGTTTGTGACTTTACTAGAACCATAATTTCTACAGACCTCAATTCACCAACAGTCTCTCCTCGTCAACAAACTATAAACATGGGCCACAAAAATCATCTCATTTTCTTCACTTTGGAATTCAGCAAGATTGCAGGGCCGCAATAGAGAGCCTATTCCCTTTCCAACAACCCCTAATTGAATGAAAAACACAATCACCCATTTGGAATCTGGGTCAAAGGAACCGAAAATAGAACATACAAGGTCTCACTCATCATAAACGGAGAAAATTATTTAAACAACAAAAGACTTTTGCCACTTGTTTTATATAAAACTAGTATATGCAAACCGTAAAAAATGACAGCCAAATATCAAGATAGAAATGCATATACACACACACAGATTCAGCCCTTCCTATTTTGGGTATTTTGAGGGAGATTTTTGTTTACAAGTGGTTGTCAGTCAGCGTGAGAGAAACAAAACAATACTTATAATACACACACATATATATATTTTTTTTTCATAATAACCCATATATGTGTAGGTTAATTCCCTCATTACACACGCACCCTCAAAGTACAAGGCCCTCTTCAAGAGCTGTATTCTCTTGATGGAGAAAAAAATTATCATATGACGGTAGGATGCATTTTGCACCAGTCTACATCTCCTCACGCTACCCACTCCCAACGCTCCCTGAAAAAGGGATAATCTTAATTCAGTCACTTTTCGCCACAAAGAGGGATAAAACCGATTTCCTTTCAACTTTCTGATGCTAACCTAAACAGTTCTCTCTCTCTCTCTCTCTCTCTCTCTCTCTCTCTCTCTCCACCCTGCCCGTCTCTAACGAATGCCCTGTTTCATTGCAAATGTTAAAATGTTTAAGTCGTACACGAATGAGATTATCATTTTAACATTATTGTCTATCATTATCATTACCAGTATAAATAGGTTAAAGGTGTCTGGTTTCAGTTTCAGTTTCATCAGAATCGATGCTCACCAGAACGTCAGCCGGGCAAGGCCGCCCGCCCTCCCTACTGTGGTGCCCAGTAAACAGATTAAACTCACGATCCCGGGCGGGGATCCAAGTGCTGCCATGCCAATGCTAGGCAAACACGCTACCACTATACTAGCCAGGAGACTAACACGATTCTATCAATCTGCGAATCCCTATCTACGTGAGAATACCAAAAGTGGACGAACCGGACGACCCTAACACTGGTTACTAAATCCATTTATGAGATTTAGGCGAAAAAAAAATCCAATATCTGAGCCACTTACAGCCATTCGGGCATTAAAATTCCAGTCCAGTTAAAAATCGACTAATTAATGATGATTACATTAATGTTTAGCTCGTCAACCGACGATTTTACACGAACAAGCAATTTCCGTTCCATGATGAAGCAGGATATAAAACCAAGCGGTACTAGTTCACATCTGTCTCTACAACTAAAAACCTTTCAAATTTCCTCTTAATTAATCAACCAACCTTCCAAAATTGCAGGTTACTTACGGGCCGACCAAGGGAAAGGCCCGTGCCAACAAAAAGTGTTGGCTTTAATACAAACCGACTGACCGACCGTGTAGTAACACACAAATTTCTGAGGCAGAAGCACGAAAGCATAGAGTGCAGATTACCTGAAACTAATACCTGATCCTCCTTGGTGATAGCTTAGGTAGAGGGGTGACTTCAGTGATGATCATGAGTATTCTATGTTCCATATCAAAGTCGACGTGAAACACCGTAGCCTACTTATCTGTCACTTATTTCTGCCGTTTATGAGCCAACATACAAACAAAAGGTTGAGGTTTCTATGAAGTGGTCCATGGTGAAATACTCAAGAGAGAGAGAGAGAGAGAGAGAGAGAGAGAGAGAGAGAGAATAGTTACTCTCCATCATCAATTAAACTCTAAACAAACAGGGAGAGAGAGAGAGAGAGAGAGAGAGAGAGAGAGAGAATAGTTACTCTCCATCATCAATTAAACTCTAAACAAACAGGGAGAGAGAGAGAGAGAGAGAGAGAGAGAGAATAGTTACTCTCCCTCATCAATTAAACTCTAAACAAACAGGAGTGGATTGGAAGGGATCATTATAAATAACGCAAATCCCAATACATCCTTCCAACCGGTTAAATTAAGAAATTTGAAACTTAAGACTGCAACTTTCTTCCCCCACACATCAGCAATTCGTATTTTCCAAATTCCCCCTATTTGCTTTGGGTTTTTATAATCAAGTATCAGAGTTTTTTTCTACAAGGAATTGCT
Organism: Palaemon carinicauda; assembly: GCF_036898095.1. Lineage (NCBI taxonomy): Eukaryota > Metazoa > Arthropoda > Malacostraca > Decapoda > Palaemonidae > Palaemon > Palaemon carinicauda. Next base: position 94,167,282 of record NC_090727.1, on the reverse strand, counting down.
TTCCAGGAGAGGGGGCATGATGGAGACCAGAGGGGGTTAGATGATGTAGGAAGGGATGGGGGAGATATGAGGGTCACGGACACACACACACACACACATATATATATATATATATATATTAGTCGGTCATTAATGGCAGAGGCAATGGACAGTGACAATGCCCTAGCTTAGAGATTGGTCATATATGCACATTATGATAAGCACCAAGCTTCCTCTCCACCAAAGCTAGGACCAGGGATGGCAAGGCAATGGCTTCTGATGACTCAGTAGGTAGATCTATAGGCTCCTCCAAACCGTCCATTCTTAGCTCACAAAGATGGTGAGGTTGCAGACACTTCAAGAAACTTTGGAATCTGAGCGGGACTCGATCTTCCGTGCACCAGATCGCCAGGCAGGGACTTTCCCAACAGGCTACCACAAACCCAACAAAAGGCCACATAAGAAATTTGTTCTTTTTAATGTATTATATGGAGATTTCAAGTAATATTTACTGAAATCAACACTAGTTTCTATAAAAAAAGAAAAAAAATCCTACTTTCGACCTATGAAACAGTACGCCTAGAATTCTATTCCTCAGCCTTATTAATTCCCTGAAACCAATGTCAATATCTCTTCCACTAAGCAAATTCTTATAAAAAGACAAACCCATCTCGATTCAAAAGTAATATCATGTTTTCAAGTGTCGTTTAAACAATGAAAAAGTTCCTACTGACTTACAAAATTTAGTAGGAGTAGTGTCAGAGTATAGAGGTCAATAATTAGTAGAAAACTCTATTTCCTTCTTTCATTCCAAGTAATTAGTGGAAGAGATTTCAAGTATCCATAACAGCAGGAATTTATAACTCGGAGAGAGAGAGAGAGAGAGAGAGAGAGAGAGAGAGAGAGAATTCTTCTTGAAATGAGAAATAATTCTATCAATTTCTTTTAAAATGTAACAATTCTTTTAAAAATAAAAAATACCTAAATTTTCCGTTCCTATGATTTGATTCAAATAAGATAGGAAAGGAAAAACCAATGATGCTCTTAATCTCATATAAAAACATAATTTGCGACCAAAAAATGAGATATTATATTCTGGTCTAACCGCCCAGCCTATGCAATCACTACCTATAGATATCAAAACCTTGACAGCGAATGTTTATATTTTGAACAGGCTGACAGAAGTCTATCTTCATAATCTATTTATGACAGATCTATTTTAAATTTGTTACTGGTCTTAAAATATTTTATATTAATGGTTCATTATCTCACATATAGTTTATTTATCAACTTATTTTCTTACTCCTGGGCTATTTTTTCGTGTTGGAGCCCTTGGGCTAATAGCATCCCGCTTTTTCAACTAATGTTGTAGGTTGAGAATAATAATAATAATAATAATAATAATAATAATAATAATAATAATAATAATAATAAAAATAATAATAACTGTATTTAACACAACAAAAATCTGAAAGAATCCTCAAAATACTTGTCAACTGAATATATATATATATATATATATATATACACACACACATACTAAGATATTGCACAATGCAATAAAAACTTGAATTATAACACCCATCTTAAAACTACCGGAGTTGAACATCTAAAAGTAAGTAAATTGAGATGGGTAAAGACCACTAAAAGCCTAAAGCTATTATCATCACCAACATAAAACTCTCACAACAGATTCATAATATATTCATAGGTAATCCCCTACACTGGAAAAAAAGACAGAGGATAATGCTATGCTATAAGTCTTGACCGCGTTAAATTATGAAAACTGGAGCTTGAAAAATGAGACATTTTAAAACAATGATAATTATCTCATTTCACAGTGAAATACAAATAAGGTCACGGAGCTCAATGCCACAAAAATAATGATGATAAATTGCCAGCAAATCCCCATAATTTGTTTAACAAAGCCAGTCGAAACGGGAAAACAGTAAGCCATTGCAATTGTAACTTGAAAAATAAGCAAATAACATTTTAGTGACATATCATTTATTCTTTTTTTTTTTTTTTTTTTTTTTTTTCTTTTTTTTTTTTTTTTTTTTTTTTTTGCATTTTAATATCTGTTCCACTTATACTCACATTGAGCAACGTCTCATGTGTAACCTAAGTCTTTGTAGCGCTTTGAGTTTAGTTTAGGAGCGAGTAGCTGACTAAGATACCGATAATGACCAAATTTCGAACTGCTGGTATAAAAACGACAAACTAATGAGTTAGCAAATGATAACAATCGGTACAATAAGAGACCAAATCTCATAAAAAATTTTAAGGATTTTTTTTACCAACAACGTTTAGTCAAAAGCACAGCAGTCCAATTAGCATTTTCTGATAAAAGTAAAGCTGATAATGAAGGTTTCATATAGAATTAAAATCATGTCTAGTATTCCAAATACTGCAATTTAAGCTTCTCTGCATCTTAATAGTCATTCAAGAGCTCTTTAATTACCTAGAATCACGGAACTGACTTCCATATTAATCACTAAAAAAGGCAGACCTTCACCTAAGTTTTAAAGACGAAAGTAAATATGTACAGGATATTCCTTTGCTTTATATTAACGAAGGAAAGGACCACTAACTCCATAAAAGGTCTCCTCTGATGGATGGATATAGCTGCTGGAAATCCATTCTAAGAATCCTTGCCAGAGAGGCAGCTCACATTCCTAACTAATAAAGAAGCTGAGTAAACTAGTTCTGGTACAAAGAAGAGACCCTTGTCTGACTGACTTAAACAAAAAAAAGGACATTACAAAGAACAAGGCTTCCTCTTGGAGTCCTTGACTCACTCAAGTAAATGATACGTCACAATGGATAGATTTATAAGAAAATGAGACAAACTGTCCTTTCCGTTTTTATTATTATACTACCCTAAACCATACACCACTTTACACAATGAAATCTACCCGACCAGCTTTCCTATCATTAAAAAAATAGGCCACGTCCTGATAGAAACAGAAACAGGAGACAATACTCAATATATGTGGCAAGAAAACAAAACAAAAAGAAAACGTTCAAACAATAACTGAAACTAAGGCTAGGTGGCAAACTGTGGTTGCCAATGAGACTCTCCATTCTCGCAATGCTTTGGTGACTACAACACTCTTCAACCGGTGTGATGCACCAACAACCTCCATTGGACATTCAATAACAAAAGGGCTTGGAAATAGGGAGAGAAATGGGAGTCATTCTTTAATACACTGGTGCAATGCAAGGGTGGTGAGAATATATGGTATGGACTATACACAGCAATTTGTGGGAAGTAATTAAAATCTGTTGGGAAAAACTGCACGCACAATAGCCATCAAAATAATTTCATAATATATCGTCATTCTAAATATTTATGTGATTTTTTAATTATAAAACCTTTAAAATCTTAATTATATTCCGAAATTAATGTGAATTATACTTTTGTAGAAATAATATATATTTATTAGGAGATTTAATTATTCATATAAGGAATAACTAATTATATATGCTACTTTGTCACTGAAATCGAGGAGATAATTTGCTTTTGTGGAAGTTGCTGGGAGTGAGAGGAGCAGCAACGAGAAAGGGGTAGAGGTAATCCCAAGTGTTTCAAGTATCTATAGACAATTTAAATACGTTAATTAAAGAATAAAATCAGTTAGATCAAAGCCACAGATAAGGGGAAAAGGAAGAGCGTCACAAATAGAAAAAAAAAAGAATAGAAAATGGCTTAATAAGCAAGTTTGAATAACATTCAGTTAACCGTCAGCTGCCCAACGTATTCGTAAGACTGAGTCTTTTCTTGCCACTTCTTTCGGTTGAAGAAGATTCTTCAAATGATACTACATCAACACATAAAAACCAAGCCATGTTTTAAATTTGTTCAACTCTTTTGGGCCAAGGATTAGGCTACGTCAACGAGATTTCAAATTTGATATTTCACTTTTCCTGTCAGTACTATTATCATTTTTTCCAACAGGGGTTGCAGCAGATTAAGTGAGGATAGGAAAGCAAAAGCACCACCTCTAGAGCCTCCTCAACCATCATGGCAACGATGATCCTCCTGTATCAAATATAACATTTTTACTTAACCAAGATGTGTAGACCTTACTAAAGACCTTGGCTTTATCAATGAGTTAAGAAAAAAAAACTGATAAAAAGAAAGTCACTATGAAGAGATAGCGTTTCCTTCGTGGTGTCAAAGTCCCAGACGGATGAGATGCCATTTTTCTTTTAGTCTGTCACAATAATCATATCTCCTATAGGCAGATTATCTTAATTTACATTTGCTGCATAGTAAGTTTTCATTTAGGTGAAGGCATACTCATTTTCAAAAGAAATACCATTAGAACATCCAAGGAAAGAGAGAAAACGGAGTCATGGCTTCTACAATACATCAATATGTTTTAAACGTTGCATTGTAGGCCTATCTGACATTATAGCTTCTGCATCTACATGTTTTCAACGTTGAATTGTAGGCCTATATGACATTACAGCTTCTGCAGCTATAGAGCGTTGCATTGTAGGCCTACCTGACATTACCGGCACATCGTTGCTTTTGTGCAGTATTCTAAAATCAAGCATTTATATTCCTCTTGTGTTTCTCCAGTAGCAGCAAATATGATCTATTTCAGTGTACAAACGATTACGCAATTTCCCAAAAATTTAGACAACTTCAGATTCCGAAGGAAAAAATAATTAAGAGAAACTATTTTGATGAGTTACTTTTCATGAATTAAACTGACCAGTTTTAATATTTTCATATTTTAAAAAGTTTGAATTAAAATTCATTATATATATGGTCATCATCTTTTCCTAGGCCTATTGACCCTAACAGCCCCGGTTACATTTCGCCAGCCGTCTCTATCTTGAGCTTTTAAATCAATACTTCTCCATTCATCATCTACTTCATACATCACATGCTGTAAAATTGAAGTTTCCAAAGAATTTTATCAAACATGGTCTACTGATATTGTTTGGACCTTAGACAGTCATAATTACGAACAAATAATAGTTATAGTGAAATCTTGGAAACTATTTGTGACTGTTCGATGGAAATTCTAGGCTGGATATTCAGGTTAAGGAATGGAAATGTTTATAGGCCTAATAAATACGGGGTATTGAATTTGAGGGTGAAAAGTCTTTTATCTTTAAAGCACATCTCAGTGACACAATGTTTAGACTAAACTTCCGACCCCTGAAAGGTCGACTTGATATTGTTCTTGTAAATAATGTTTTAATCGTTTAAGACTTCTTGCAACACACCAGAGAACCCGCTGCTTCCTAATGAGCTATTGCTGAGCCATAATTGAAAACAAGGTTCCTAACAGCTATACTCTCATTGCAAAGCATCGACTCTAGAAGAGTTTAGCAATTCAAGTAACTGTGTGCTTCTTTCGACCTCATTATCCCCATTGTATAACAGGGTCGGCCTCTCGATTCTACTTGGTTCGAATCTATTTATTTGATTTTCCTCTTTTGTACAGTACATTAAAACAAAATTTTAATCAATGGTTTTGTCCTTTAAAAGTTAATAAAGAGATTCATATTGTGTTGACTCGAAAATGAAGTAAAGGGAAAATGTGCTTTATCCAGCGAGGGATCTGACGGTACCCAATAACTTTCGCAATAGTATCAGCGGGTGCCTCCCACTGGCCATCAAAATACTGATCTATTTGCTAAAAGAATATTCAAAATTCATAAATAGCTATAATGATGATTATTATGAAAGGCAACTAAATTCTTAATTATCAAACTTTATAAAAAAAATTATGAATTTATCAACAAATCTATAAATTTTACATAAAATGTTTGAGTCTTCTTAAAAGGAGAATATTTTCCGATGAGTAATGGCAGTGATGTCTGTATCGTCCTGGATAACCTAAAGTAAAGAGACTCGGGTTTTCCGAGAGTCCTGGGTCGGGTCAAGCCCTAAGAAATCGACTCCGTTGAGGATCCTTCCTCTTGGGTGTCTTCCGATTCAGGACTACCTCTCGGTTTGGGGTTCCGAGACAGGCAGGATAGAAAGAGAGTATCCTGCCACTGACGTCCCCCGTTTATCCAGCAAAACAGCAACAGGCTTTCTTTGGTCTGGTGTTGAATTCTCCTCTTCCTACTCTCTCTCTCTCTCTCTCTCTCTCTCTCTCTCTCTCTCTCATTAGTAACCCTTTCTTATCCTTTTCCTTCTTCTCTTCCTCTACTAATAAAGGGCACGAGGTGGGGGGTGGGGGGATTCCCGTATACAGTATGCAGCCAGATTGTTGCTATTTACTTATCATTGCATTGGACAGCGTTGAACATAACTTGTCACTTAGTAATAAATCTTATATTTCACTTTGTAAACATGTGTATGAATGCACAAAGTTGCTCAACTGTTATGAAAAATTTTATTATTGAAAAAATATTAGATAGTTAAAACAATTGTGCTACAATAATATTTCAGAAAAAAAAGTATATAATACATTAATGAAACACGAATCCCTCTGAACACCTTGATTCCGTGAGACTATTCCTGGAACTGTGTCTGTAGATAGTCGGAGTGGGAAAGAGGGCTTCAAGAGGGAAAATAATCTAAGCTTAGTCCTGTTGTCTAATAATAATAACCATCTATGCATTTGGGTTATCAATTCAAAGTTATTACTTGATTTTGCTTATGTCGTTTTGTGTATGAAGCAAAAGGTAGTTAGGGTCGTGGTTTCGAAACTTGCAATAAATGATTTCAAGCCAAAGCTTAGGTAACTGTCAACGCTGCCTATATAGGTCTAATTTCTTGAGGAGTTTATTAAGGGAGATGTAATAATGATAAATGAATAAGTAAATAAGCGAAGTGGTGTGTTATCTTCGGTACCAGAAATACAATTAAATCTACCTATATTATCCAACTTTAATTTACGAACGGAAAGCTATAATCGGGTCAGACATATTCCACCACACCTTTAATGGGAAGATTCTACAATAGCAACGTATCTCGAATAACAACAGCAACAACAACAACAGTAATAATAATAATAATAATAATAATAATATGGCTCTGTCGTCTTGTCTTTAACACACGAAGGGTATGGCTATATGTCAGGTAGCAACAATAAATATTTGCATCAAATCTTGTCATTTAAGAAAGGTGTTTATCTGGGCGATACAAAAACACTTTCACCCCCTTTTGTATCCCCATTCACAAAATGTGATTATATATATATACATATATATATATATATATATATACACACACGCACATATATATATATATATATATATTTATATATACACACATACACACACACACATATATATATATATATATAATATATATTTATATATTTATATATGTATATAAATAAATATGATATATATTTATATATATACATATATATATATATATATATATGTATGTATATATACACACACATATATTATATATATATATATATATATTCGCCTAAAGCAGGTCGTTTACATAGCGGCAGAAATTCATATTACTGTAAATACATGTTAAGGTGACACAAGACCAATATATTGGGAGTTAAATGGCCGGACAGGATTAGAAAAGAAACTATATGTGAGATTACTCGAGTGCCATATGAGGATAAGATCATGGTGAGGAGAAGGTGCAGATGGTTTGGGCATACTCTTAGCCCTCCCCAAGAGAGATTAGTTCACCAAGTTTTCAACTGGGCTCCAGAAGGCACAGAAGAGTTGTAAGACCAAGACCTACATGTCAGTGGACTATGAAGCGTGAAGTAAGAAATGATGAATTGAGAAGCATTGATTTAAAAGGTCAGGTTAGACAATTGGCGAAATTTAACCGAGGCCGTTTGCATCAATAGGCGTAGAAAGAGATGGTAATTATATATATATATATATATATATACATATATATATACATATATATATATATATATATATAATGAAACACATACACATATAAGCATGTGTATATTATCATAAATAAAAATGTGTGTGTGTATATATATATATATATATACATATATATATATATATATATATATGCATATGTGTGTTTGCGCGTGTTTAAAATTTACTTTTGATGTTTATTTGCTAATAAATAATAGGAAATAGCAAAAATATCTATTTAGAATATAATTATTGATTCATATATATCACATATAGCCGTTTTTTAGTTTACTGCAGGAAAAAAGTATCTGAGATGTCATTATTCTTGTCTGGAACTTGTCTAAAGAGAGAGATATTATCATCACTTATATGATTGTTGATAAGAAGAAATTTGTATTTAGGAACAGGAAGTCCTGACTGAATTATTTAGACCCACACTTAGTAAAAATCATGTTTTTATCTCCCGAGAGAGAGAGAGAGAGAGAGAGAGAGAGAGAGAGAGAGACCCTATATCAAGGGTTGTATCATATGATCATATTTAAAGATTGATTAGGTTGCCTAGCGTCGCAACTACAAAGGTCATTGACACCAGGCGGCGTCATAACTGCCAGGGTCACTGACGCCTCAAGGTAGAATGAAACGCAGTAAAGAAAAGAGTATTTAATCATCATATCATATCCCTGAAGACGGAGAGGAATTTGGAACGTTCAAGTCAGAATAATTTTTTCAACTGAAAATTTCTGAGGTCATTATGTAAATTTATAGGAAATTAGACATAATTGAATCTTTATACGCTTATTTTTGGAATTAGAATTACTTTCGCAATAAAGAAACAAAAATACTTTTCTAAATGATTCCTAATTGTAATTTTAATGAATATTTAATGTTATCAAGTTGAATTTTTTTTCTTCACATTTCTCTAATTCCGCCTAAAGTCTCTGGACGAGTTCTTCATGATTTCCTTTGGAACTTCGGAAGAAATTCGCTCGGAAGTGGTTGATACAAGACTTCCTTCATTACATTGAACGTATAATTTCGTAGAGTAGATTTTAATTTATAGAAGAAAATATTGATAGATATAATCAATATTATTTTTATCTAAAAGTCTTCTTGCTTTTCAGGGATATGAGAGAATGATTAAATAATATTTTCGCTCTCTGTCTGTACATCGGTTTCTTGCTGCTCCATCATCATCATCAACTTTTACTTCACAAATTGTTGAGGTTATTCCTTTACGCTGTGTTCTATTTTCTTTATTAGAAATATACTACGATATTTAAGCTGTGTGTATATATATGGTCGTCGAAGTTGTCCTAGTCAAAGTCCCCCATACTAGATTGAATTTCTATGAGCGCTCAGACTAAAATCTCACAATATCGCCAATCTTCAGAGGCCAGCGTGGCGATGAAAAATGGCTGGGCGTTCAAGTAAAAACTCGATGTAGTTGCCCTGTAATGTCAGGTTAGGCCTACAATACAATGCTCTATAGACGCAGGAGCTGTAATGTTATATAGGCCTACAATGCAACGCTTAAAACATATAGATGCAGAAGCTGCCATGTAGGATAGGCCTACAATGCAATGCTTAAAGAGTATAGATAATTCAAAAGGAAAACATGACGGTGTTTTTATGCTTTGACATCACCGCACTTGAAGGATCACAGTCTTTAGGCCGACGCAATACGAGCTGGCGGTTAACTGACTGTTGTGCAAACTCGCTTATTAAGCCATTTTCTAATCCTGCTTTCTAGTTTGTCCCTTTACCTTATTTCTTCATCTGTGGCTTTCATCTAACTGATTTTAATCTTTTATTAACGTATTTAAATTGTCTATGGATAATTGAAACACTTAGGATTTCCTCTGTTTCTT
>NC_090727.1:94112605-94152605 GCF_036898095.1 Palaemon carinicauda | reverse complement strand
GTTAAACGAATTTATTCTGTACTATATATATATATATATATATATATATATATCCAATAAACTCTGAAGAGTTTGAACGGTCTTTAAAATACAAACTAGTAAGCAAAATGTTACAAACAGTTGTGGCATTGGTTAGTAGGCCCACACGAAAATTCACCGCCAACTTATTCTAAGCCTATGATTGGGATAGTACTCATGCTATGGATAATTTACGATCCTTTAGGAAATTAACAGGACTGAGGGGCCAAATGAGAGAAAATTGAATCCTTAGAATATGCAAGCTTAGATACTTTTTTCCACAGTTTTCAAGTATTCTGATCAATGAACTCAAATAACAAGATCCTGTTTTCAAAGTTTAGGGCAAAAACGAAGGAGTGGTGAATTTGTCTGCTGGAACAAAACACGAAGCTAATGTAATGATGTCACGTATGTTTAATCATTAGTTTGTATTACAACCCCCCCCCCCCCCTTCTTGTCTTCTGTGACAAATTATAGAATTTTATATACAAAAAGTATCTTGTTGCTTAGATGCTTAAAATATTTTGACTATTACTGGAGAGAAGTAACCCATGAAACCCTCTTACTAATCTCATAATGTATAAATACATATGAGAACAACCCACTTGTAACCGAAATTTATATTCAATAGTAAAGACAGAGTATTTCTTTAAAAAAAAAAAAAGGCATGTGGATTAAAGGAATGACCCACGCCAAGAAAATACCAACTGATTTCCTAAATTATCTTTGGTCAATTGATGTTTGTATGGAAGACTTCATTAGTCAACTTCAAAGCAGCATTAACGCATTAAACTAAGTCACATCATAATTCTAAATAAAAAGTCATAAATTATGAATTGCCTTATGTAGTTTTAATAAAACTATTCCAATCGAGCTCAACATTTAAAAGTGGCATGTACAAAACTTTATAAAGAAAGAATAAATCAAATACCACAACCGAAATTAGAAATTCCTTCAAGACTAAAATCTTTTCAAATGAAACCAACAGTCAGGAAAAAATATCTGAAGTAACCCCTTTGCATACTAATGCTGCCTTGCTGGAAGAAGTCAGCATCCTCTTGCACTTACTGCAACTATTTCCAACGCTTTCACCGAATAATATTGCAAAAGATTGACTCACAGAGAGAGTAACCAATATCATTTCTCTGTCTGCTCGCATTTTTCATGAGTTTCCCTTTCTATACGAATTTGCTGTTACAATAACAACAATAAGTGTTGTGGTTGCCTATTGGAAACTTACCTGCCTACGGATTGCCGGACTGGGATTCGAGTCCCGCTTGAGATCAATAGTTTCTTGTAGTGTCTGCAACCTTACCATTCTTGTGAGCTAATGATGGGAGGTTTTGGGGGAATAATTTTTTACATGCTGAGTCATCAGAAGCCACTGCCTAGCTCTCCCTGGTCCTTGCTTGGGTGGAGAGTTGGGCGCTGATCACATGTATATATGGCCAGTCCGTACGGAATTGCGACTATTCCCTGCCTCTGCCATTCATGAGCGGGCTTTAAAAAGAAGATGGCAAAGAAGAATAGAATAACAACGCTCTTCTTTGACTCCATTGGGAAAATTCTAAATAAATTCTCTCTGAGACTCACTGTACGTGTCTTTATGTAAACAAATATATAAAGAATATACATGTAGTAAGAATTCTAGAACCTTGATACATAGAAAAGAGATGAAAGAATTTTGCAAGCGGAATGCTGCTATTATTAGCGAGAGAAACATAGAAGGAATGTGATAACATCTTCTCTAAAGACGTTTTCAGTTCTTAAATAGAATACCACTTCTAGTTTTTGCAGATGAACAACTACGCAGGCAAATCTTCACGAGCGTCTGCACTTGGATATATAAAAATATTTTCTACCGTTGCAAAGAATGCGATGTACCTATTAAGTCAAATTCCACATGATAAAAATAACCGCTTCCTTGTACGAAGATGCCTTGAGTGTCATAAATGCAAAATTTTCCCCTAATTTATAAGAGTATGGTTTCTATTCCATTGTTAAACACACACACATATAATAAATATATATATATATATATATATATATATATATCTGATAACCTAATTGAGGACACATTTAGCTACTTCATCCATAACCAATATAATCAAAATGTGTTTCTAGCATAACATCATCTCTTAATTTTTTCTGATCTTTAAGATGATTTTTGAGATTCGAGGATAACGACGACTTTCATTACAAGTTTCCACCCAATAAATCCTGAAGCGAGCCAATTGTGGTGAAACTTGGCCTCTTGTCACAAATACTTTTTTCTCAGAACACACATCGTGAAGACATGTCTTCCCAGCCAAATATTTCCTTATAAAATGTCTTCAATATAATCTCAAGTTGTGAAGTCCTACAGTTAATTCTTACATTATCCACGCCTGGACAATGAATAATAGCTTGAGTTCCCTTCCTTCAAGTACATTATCATTATCATCCACATTCTTCTTATTATCATCGTTATTTTCATTATTACTAGCCAACCTGCAACCTTAGCATATGCGATCTTCAATTATTTTACCCAAATGTTATTCAGGATTACTAAAATTGCCTATACACATGAACGATGGTCTTTCGCAAGCTTTGTAAGACATAAAAATCTAACGTTCCAGTATCTCCAGCGAATATTAAAATTGAAGAGACATCAAGGAAAAAAAAAAATACACACAGCTAGAACCGAGAGATGTAAATAGAATTCTGAACGTCTGAGAAAAATCCCAAGACACTTCTGAGCTTTCTCAAACAAGATGAATTCCACGAAGTTCTGATCTTACTGAGGAGAGAGAGAGAGAGAGAGAGAGAGAGAGAGAGAGCGAATCGACACCTTGTATCATCCTGCTTTTCTAGCTAGGGTTGTACTAAGTAATGGTGATAATAATAATAATAATATCTAAACTAGCCTGTATTCTAAATCACATAAATTACAGAAATTAGAAAGAACAAAGTTAATTACTACCAAAATAAATATCTTAAAAACCAAATACAGTAACTATTTCCTGAGGCGATGCCACTGAAATATTAACACAAGCTCTCTCTCTCTCTCTCTCTCTCTCTCTCTCTCTCTCTCTCAAAGGAACTGAGAGCACTAAAATTAGCATCACTGCCACCCCACATCAAAGCTTCCATTTCCACTTGGCCTCTTGCAGGCTCTGATGAAGAGACATCCTCGATTGATGATTGATGAGATTTAAAGAAGATAACAGTATTAGCAAAAGAAAAAAAAACTTCCGTGATGCAAAAAGGACATTATTCCGCGAATCTAGAGATGCCTTCTTCTGTGGAAAAATTATAAAACCTGTGATGCAAAATGGGTATAATTCCAAGATTCTGGAGAGACCTTCTCTGACAGATCAAAGGATAGGGTTATGTCAGGGAAAGTGTTTTCTTAGCGGACACAGGAACAGATGCGTAGAGAAAAATGCCCCAGCAACCAGAATACCTTACAAAGTATAAAAAAAAAAGATGAAAATAAAATTCTATTCGTAGGACTACGAGTTAAAGACCCTTCCCCACCCCTTCAGAGTAACTCCCCAAGCAATCTACGATGTAGTCGTGTACATTTCAAGTTTTGGAAAGAATAATATCCTAAAAGATAGCGAAAAGTGAGGATGGTTAATTCCTTGATGATTTATAAAAGCCTTCGCCAGAATTTATAGGCAGATTTCTACTCTTATTATCATTACTTAACCTATGCATCTTCAATCTCAAAATTGATCATTGCCGGGTATCGCGAGTTTAAGCTGTTTACTGGGGAGGCCACTGCCGTGATTGGTAACCACAGTGGGGGATTGTGGTAACCCAGCTGACGTTCTGGTGATCAGTTTTTCTGATGAAACTGGAACTGAAACCATACACCATTAACCTTTGAATATCAATACTGCAGAGACATCAAGGTATGAAAATGTTGTAACCCAGAGATTTAAATGGAATTCGGGACGACTACAATAATCACAAGACACTTCTGAGCCTCTTCATAGAACCTCAGTTCCTAGAAGTCCCGTTTTTATAAATCAAGAAAGGCAATATACTGCCATAACGAGAGAGAGAGAGAGAGAGAGAGAGAGAGAGAGAGAGAGAGAGAGAGAGAGAAAGTTTAATTTAATTTCAAACAGAAATGAAAATGAAAAAGGAAAAATTTATGTAATACCGTTAAGCGATTCAGGGAATGAATGACATACTATGAACATTATAGAGGGGATCTATTAGCAGGGGTTAGTGGTGATGGAAAGGGAGGCAGAGAATTAGATGGCGAGATAAGGTGAAGGATGATAAGGAGAGAAGAGGTTTTTGGAAGAGGATGCCTCTGAGGGAAAGTATTGGCGAGGACGCATCAGACAACCGTGTAGGGATAACAGTGGAGAAGAACCATAAACCATTAATCTAAAACTTCTGAAACATATAATCTTTCCTAATAAACTTTTATGTATTTATAATAAACACATCCAAATATATGGATTTTACGATTTTTGGGATTTTGATAACTGTTACAGTATACATGTCTATCATTTCTAATCCTTCGACAAAAATCCGAGTAACTCATTAGGCTATTGTTGTGCTCTGATCTTAAAATGCCGACATTATTAACTTTATCCAGAATTCTAATTAAAACGCTCTTCTGGCGTCATCACACAGATACGAAATCCTCAAAGCGAGCCCACCTTCGCCTAATGTCATAACACACGAGATAATTAATCAATTATTATTATTATTATTATTACTTACTAAGCTACAACCCTAGTTGGAAAAGCAGTATGCTATAAGCCCAGGGGCTCCAACAAGGAAAATAGCTCAGTGCGGAAAGGAAAAAAAGGAAAATAAAATATTCTAAGAAGAGTAACAACAATAAATATCTCCTATATAAACTATAAAAACTTTAACAAAACAAGAGGAAGAGAAATAAGATAGGAGAGTGTGCTCGAGTGTACCCTCAAGCAAGAGAACTCGTCGATTTTGGAAATCAGTTTAGTTTACGATTTGCAAAAAGAAACAAGAAATTGTCCGGTTGCATTGCATGAATGAATATAAAATTATATAAGTATTATTGCTCTATCAGAGGTATATATGATATACCCGGAAAATATACCTGTTGGTTTTTCAATGGAGCTTTTATATGTCCATTCAAAAGTGTGTGTATATATATAATATATATATATATATATGTATATATATATAGTAATTTGTATTTTTCATAACAATACTTACCGAAGAAACACTTTATAGGAGATTACTGGTAACTCCTCTCCGACGACCAGATTTTTACGTAGTTTCCCCCTACTTCCATGTTCTATACTGTCCTGAATAACGGGAAATAACATGACCTGGGGGCATTGCCCGGGCAGGTCGCCCGTCTTTGAGAAGCTCTCTCCAGTAAGTTTTATGTAATGAACAATACCACGAGGTCAGTGGGGCACTGCGGGGACGGTTGGGGGGGCCCTAAACCGAAAGTGTTTCTTCGGTAAGTATTGTTAGGAAAAATACAAATTACTTAAAATTTGTGATTTGTTCCGACACAGAGACTTACCTCGAAACACTTTATAGGAGACTTACACCTTAGGAGGGGGGAGTGCCCTTTAGCCCGATGGACAGTAGGGAAAACTACGTAAAAGACTCATTAAGTGTAATATAACACTTACCCTTCTGCAATATCTTCGTTGTGCTTGATATGGCGAATTTTCGTCTTGTGTAATGAGCGATATTTCTTGATGACGACTGACGGTACGAGAAAGTTAGAAAAGGGGGGAAAATAGAACTCGGCTCCTTGTGTCTAGATACTTTATGTTTCGCGATTGAGCCTGGGGCTTGAGCCGTCAAACCGAATGCAGGGCTGAGATGACCGGCCCGATAGAAAACCCGTCTAGAGACTTTCTCGTACAGTCCTTGAGATAATGTGCGGTGAAGGTCGACTGGTTGGACCAAGTTCCCGCTCGAAGAACCTGCGCTACTGACATGTTCTTTTCGAACGTTAGAGAGGTGCTAATGCCCCGAACATCGTGAGCTCTGGGTTTCCCCGGTGTAGGAAGACCTTGTTTTAAGTAGGCTTGCGTGATCACTTTCCTGAGCCAGAACGAAACCGTATTTTTGGATATGTTTTTCTTTATTTTTCCCCATGAGACGAAGAGATTCTTGATAGACGGGCGGAGGTTTGCCGTTCTCTTAAGGTATTTCCTAATAGTCCTGACCGGGCATAATTTTAGGTCCTCCGGGTTTCCTTTATTCGGGATTGCCGGAATCGAAAAACTCTCAAACCTCGGATCCCACACCGAGGGGTTCTGAGTCTTGGCAACGAAGGATGTGACAAACTTAAAGGTTACTTCCTTCCATCCCCTAGTGTGTTCCACCTCGAATGACAGTCCGTGTAGCTCGCCCACCCTCTTAGCCGAGGCTAATGCTAGCAAGAAGACCGCCTTGAGCGTGAGATTCTTGTCATCAATGTCCTTTAAGGGCTCGAATGGTGGTTTCCGTAACATATCTAGGACTCGCGCTAAGTCCCAACTCGGGATTCTAGGGGCGGAAGGGGGGCATGATTGTTCGAACGCTCTGATAAGCATGGAGATATGCCTGGAGGAGCCGAGATCTATGCCCTTGAGAAGAAAGACTTGACCCAGGGCCGCCCGAACTCCCTTGATCGCTGGAACTGACATGTCTAACTTGTCCCTGAGATAAACCATGAAGTCGGCTATCACGGGCACTGACGCTTCCAAGGGCTCTATCTTCTCCTCCCTGCACCACTTCACGAATACCGCCCACTTAGACTGGTAGACGGCTGTGGATGATTTCCTCAGGTATAGCGACATCCTCCTGGCTGTCTTGCCGGAGTACCCTTGCTTCTTCAGGAGCCGCTGGATAATCTCCAGGCGTGAAGACGAAGGGCTTGCGGGTTTCTGTGAAACCGCTGAAAGTGTGGCTGTTTTAATAGGTCTGACCTGTCGGGTAGAGGCCAAGGAGGTAGGACGGTGAGGTTCCTTAGGTCCGCGAACCATTCTCTCTCCGGCCACCAAGGTGCTACCAAAGTCATCCTTAGGTTGGTTGCTGCCCTTACTCTGTTGAGGACCTGCCTTATCAGGAAGAAGGGGGGGAAGGCGTACACGTCCAGTCCGTCCCACTTGTGCTGAAAGGCGTCTTCCATTGCCGCCTTCGGATCTGGGACGGGAGAACAAAATACGGGGAGTTGCACGTTCAACCTTGTTGCAAACAGATCCATTACCGGAGATCCCCACATCTGTATAATGTAGCTTGCCACTTGTGGGTGTAGGGACCATTCTGTTGCTACCACTTGCCCCACTCTGCTGAGGCCGTCTGCTAGGACGTTGTTCTTCCCTGGAATGAACCTTGCCGTCAGGATGACGTCCTTCTGTTCCGCCCATTTTAGGATTTGAAGGGCTAGTTCGCACAACTCTTTTGATCTCAGTCCCCCTTCCTTCTTCACGTAAACCACCACCGTTGCATTGTCTGACATTAGGGCCACCGAATGCCCTCTCATGTCCTCCTCGAAGTGGTTGCAGGCTTCTTGGACCGCTCTCATTTCCAGGATATTTATGTGTAAGGATTTCTCCCCCTCTGACCACGCCCCCTTTGCTGTCTTTTCCCGGAGATGGGCTCCCCACCCGTCCTTCGATGCGTCCGTGAAGAGAAGAACCTCCGGAGGTTGGGAGGACAGTGGCATCCCCCTTAGGGTGTTCGACCGATCCTGCCACCATTCCAAGGCCTTCCTGGACTCCTGAAGGAGAGGAACCACAATGTCCGGGGAACTTTTCTGGTTCCAATGTTCTTTCAGGTTCCATTGAACCACCCTTAAGTTCTGTCTCCCGTGAGGTACCAGCTTCTCTAGGGACACCAGGTGCCCTACCAACCTTTGCCAATCCTGCGCTCTTCTGGGGCGACCCAGAAGGAAGGGCCGGAGCACTCGATCCAGGTTGTCCAGCCTTTCCGTGGTTGGGAATGCCTTGACCTGTAACGAATCCAGGACCATTCCAAGGTACGTCCTACTGTTGGATGGGGTTAGCTGTGATTTCTCCAAGTTGACCACGATGCCCAGGGTCTTGCACAATTGAAGAAGATCTTCGCCCTGTTGTTTCAGGTCTTCCTTTGAGGATGAAAGGAGTAACCAGTCGTCCAGGTACCTGATGAGTCGTGGGCCCATATGGAGACCGTCGTAAAGACCCTCGTGAATACCTGGGGGGCTGTTGAAAGACCGAAGCATAGGGCCTTGAATTGTAACACCTGGGTACCCCACTTGACCCGGAGAAACTTCCTGCTCGACGGATGAATGGGCACTTGGAAGTAGGCGTCCTTGAGGTCTATAGAAATCATAAAGTCGCCCTCTCTCAAGGAAGCCATGACCGTTCTTGGAGTGTCCATTTTGAAGGTCACTTTCCTGAGAAACCTGTTGAGGGCTGACAGGTCTATTACAGGTCTCCACCCTCCTGTCGCTTTTTCCATAAATATATATATATATACATATATATATATATATATATATATATGTATATATATGTGTGTGTGTGTTTATATATATATATATATATATATATATATATATATACATGTGTGTAAGTATGCGTACACGTACGTATAATTACATACAAATACACACATATGTACTGATATGTAAATATACTTCTAAATATTATTTTTTCCTGAAGTTATGAAGAATCCTTTGTCATTATAACCACATATTAAGCTCACAAATTCCTTTTAAAGGAGATGACAATTTTTCCCAATTTCCATACAAATGAGAGCAATATTGAAACCTTTGTGAAAGTTTCCTCGTGAGAATTTAACAGCTCTGTTTATCCTATTATCTTTGAAAAAAAAAAAACTTGAAGAATCTCTTTATCTCTAGAGAGTGATTTTAATCGCCCGGCTGAGTGAAGTGGAAAAGATCACATTACTGCTATCTGACATGGAAGGATCTCTTCAAATATTCTTACGATTTTGGTGTATACTTCTTGATATGTCTCGATCAGGGTATTTTATAATAATTGCTTAATGCTATTGATACATTGTTATGACCTAAGTTGTTTGTTTTTGTGCATCTATTCTGTTATGTTTATTCACATTTTTCTAAGAATACTGGACACACAAATAGTTATTCTGCTTATTACAGTGATATTGAAACGTTAAGAATAAGCTTCCCAATAACTATATACTATATATATATATATATATATATACTATTATATATACATATATATATATATATATATATATATATATATATATATATATATATATATATATATATACATTATTTTATCAAAATTCGTTTTTTAAAGTTCAGCGAAAATATGATACATCTAAATGTTGGCTTTCCTTGAATCCTTTTTGAATAACTTAAACTGGCTGCTCTTCATTTTCACTAGATGTAAAACCGATATGGAAAAATATGCTAAATATCACAGTAATAGAAATTTAATAAACATAGGAGAGAGAGAGAGAGAGAGAGAGAGAGAGAGAGAGAGAGAGAGAGAGAGAGAGAGAGAGAGAGAGAGAGAGAGAGAGAGCCATCCCCTTCAGCAGTTCCCTTCCAGACAGCCAGTCTTGAGATAGCAGATTTCACCGATAAATATCGAGAGAAAACCTACTGACCACAATTCAAGTAATGTGGCCATTATTCACATGGAATGAAGATCTAAGAAAGATGCAATTAGTGTTGCACAGAAGATGGTAACTTTGCCATAGGTTACAACTTGAAAATGACAGCCAAAAATGACCCTATTATTAACATGATGCGAACTTACAAAAGGATATTGTAGGGATCAATTTATATCAATTTCCCTTCAGCGTCAGACTTCCCAAATTCAATAAATTAACGATCTTTTTCAAGATTAAGAATCCTAAATGGCAAATAAATATTTTGAGAATGATGAAATGAGAGGCTGTGCGTTCAAGCAAAAACTTTGTGAAGTTGACCTCTATCTCTGGGCGAGACGCCATCCTCTAAGTGGGTTTCCATGAAGCTAGTTTTGGGGATCTAATAGATAATGCAAAGACGGATGTGATCACTAAATCAGAAAAGCCTCCCGGCACCTTTTCACTTCATTTCCCTAAAACCGAAATATATATTTCATGGCTTTCTTTTCGTCACTGGAAAATGAAAGGAAGAAATGGCGTGATGAAGTTTTGGAGCCCTAATGGAAACTGTATCGGTAAACCGATCAGAAAAGGAGTTTTACAAGAAAATCTTACAAAACGAAGGAAAAAAATAAACACTTCCGAAAAGGAAAAACATGAAAGGTTTATAAAGGTTCTCTAACATTTGTTTTCTCAAAGAAAAAAACACACACTAAAGATAAAAGCTTAAAAGGTCCGATCCATGCATGTGTATCATTGTAATTGAATAAGAGAAAATATATATTAATTTTGAATGAACAATTGCTTAATAGAATACATTAAAAAAAACATCTTGAAGAGCTGTATTACAAACTGGACCTCAATTGATAATACCTTTTAATACAATAATTCCAACTTATATTTAAAATCTTTAATATAAATATGAGTGGGGATACATCAAAGTGGTGAAAGGGTTTGTGTATTGCCATGACCAGCAAAGTTGTACTAGTCAGGGCCATCCATACGAGGTTGGTTTGCTGTGAGCGATCAGACGAAAATCTCCCACCATCACTAATACGCAAAGGCAAGCAAGGAGATGGAAACTGGCCTAGTAGCCCCAGACATGAATTAACATGTCTGAGGCCATTGTCCTCCAGTAGACTAGAAATGTTGTTGTTGTTGTTTTTGTTGATGATGTGTGTGTATGTATACATATATATATATATATATATATATATATATATATATATATATATATATATATATACACACATATATATTTATATATATATATATATATATATATGTGTGTGTGTATGTATAGATATATAGACACACACACACACACACACACACACACATATATATATATATATATATATATATATGTACATATATATATTTATCTATATATATGTTCATATGTGTATATATGTGTATATTTATATATATATATATATATATATATATATATATATATATATATATATATATATATATATATATATATGATATAGATAAAAGATAATAAATATATATATATATATATATATAGATAGAAAGACTGAACTGAAATATAGATATGGAAGAAAGAAACTTGTGAGATACTGCATTAATCTAGTGTTAGAAAATGTAATTAGGCGAAACCTGATACAATTTACCTCGAGAAAATTTAAACAATGAAATAATTGTTATTTTAATAAATAATATCAAATTTAGAAGTAAGCCAAAAGAAAATATAAAAAAACATATGTAACCACAAGCTTAT
Source organism: Palaemon carinicauda (assembly GCF_036898095.1). Classification (NCBI taxonomy): domain Eukaryota; kingdom Metazoa; phylum Arthropoda; class Malacostraca; order Decapoda; family Palaemonidae; genus Palaemon; species Palaemon carinicauda. Next base: position 94,141,261 of record NC_090727.1, on the reverse strand, counting down.
TTCCTAAGCATATATGTAAAAACTACTGGCCCATATGAAATTATGAAAACCTTAAAAAATGCGTAACATCCTTCTCACTTTCTCTTTTGAATAGTTTGAGGAATAACACATCACTTAGTGCTATTACACCGTGATACGAGAAACTTTATGTTACACATTTAAGCGTAAATAAACTAACATACATTTTTTAATAAAATAACTTACAAAAATATATTTTCATTGAGGATAATCCAACACTAAATTATGTAATTTCTTAATTCCTAAATGTCCTTCTAGAGAGAGAGAGAGAGAGAGAGAGAGAGAGAGAGAGAGAGAGAGAGAGAGAGAGAGAGAGAGAGAGAGAGAATAAAAAGTGTGCAGTACTTTCATAAATAAACTAAAAAACCGATACTTGATTAACCTTAAAGAGCAAGTTAAAAAAAAACAACCGATAAATAAAGAAGATTGAAAGTAACACACCAACGGGCCAGAGTCATGATGGCCAATTCTGCAGAGCAGAGACGTATTGACATCGCAATGGCCATAATTAAACACTTGTGTGCAAAGTGTATTTGTTGACTGTACCTAATACGGCTTTTATTTCCACCAAAAGAAACATGATTCTTCAAGTAAAACAGTATTCCAAGTTGAATCACTAGACGCTATTCTTATGTAAATTAGTGAAAAGTCACCATTATGTAAAAAAAAAAAAAAAAGAGAAAAAAATGCGTGCTTTTAACGAACGTCAACAACGGACACACAGCTCAGGTATAGTTTAGTTTTTCAAATTATGCAAAACAATGCAAAAACAAATAATAGGCTTCAGGAATGATTTTATGCACCCAGAACAAACTGCATCACTTAAAAAGAATACAAAACACCAATTACAATTTAATTATGATCTCAACAATCATTAATATTACTAACATCAACATCACGCAAGTCCGATCGAGGAAATATGCCACCAAACCACAGTAATAAAATTACATTTTGGACGCCACGAAATGTGTTGACAGTGAGAAGACTTCGGATTGACAGCGGTGAAATGAAAACGCCAAAGAAGCTCTCGTAGGATTCTGACTTTCCTCCTGAGCTCAGAGAAAAGATGAGTTTCGGATCTGTCTACTTCATTCCTTTATCCCAACAAAATGCGTTTGAAATTGTGAATGGTATGTATGGGAGGCTATGCGATAACGTGATACTATCTGTAAAGCTCCCCCCCCCTCTCTCTCTCTCTCTCTCTCTCTCTCTCTCTCTCTCTCTCTCTCTATTGACTAGTGTACGTGACCCGTAAAAAGGACAGTTAAATTTGTAAACATATACAGGCGCATAAAGATTGAACACCCCCCCCCCCACCACCACCACCTTTCCTAACTATAACACGGTTGTTTGGGCAATTTGTGGGAAATTGCAGCTGCCGAGTGTACCTCTAGGGGGTAACCGCACCCCTCCTCACCAGGGTATGACTACTCCCTTTCCTCCTCTCCAAAGGGCGGGGAGAGACCGAGTGATCATACCACTTAGCGTCAGAGGAAGGATATATATATATATATATATATATATATATATATATATATATATATATATATATATATATATATATATATATATATATTCTAAAGACCCTGTAATGGAGATCATAGTTCCTAAATACCTAAATGATTCTACCTTATTAATCGTTTTTCCTTCAAATGATATATATATATATATATATATATATATATATATATATATATATATATATATATATATATATATATATATATATATATATATATATATATATATATACTGTATATACATATACTGAATATATACACATATATATATATATATATATATATATATATATATATATATATATATATATATATATATATATATATATATATATATATATATATATATATATATATATATCATTTGAAGGAAAAACGATTGGTAGAATCATTTAGGTATTTAGGAACTATGATCTTCAATAGAGGGTCTTTAGAATTAAAGTTTAGTGAGAGATTGAAAAAAAAAAGCTAATCAGACAATGGTTAGGTTTAATTATTTTCTTCCTTTTTCATCTAACAAAAACTTCCCTTCTCCCATTAGCTGTTCTAATTGGGCGAATATACTCAATTAAGAGAACTTGGGAAATTATCCCTCAAGCAGAAATCATAAAATCTGTTTCACGACAAAAACATTTATTTCCCCAAAAGTAATTACCTTCAAAGGGAAGCATAGACCTACTGCTGCACTTATAAGGAAAGACCCTGGGTCAAAGGCCTCTTGTTCTATCTACTCGAATATGGGATTTCAGCACTAACCTTACCCTTTCTATACCTGCTGGACTCAAGTCTATAAGAATTAAATGCCTGCTTTATTCATATATATGTGAGTGTATGTATATATATATATATATATATATATATATATATATATATATATATATATATACATATATATATATATATATATATATATATATATATATATATATATATATATATATATTATATATATATATATATATATATATATATATATATATATATATATATATATATATATATATATATATATATATATATATATATATATATGAAAGGAAACTCATAGAAGAATTGTTCTTGAAAATCTTACCACAGCGTAAGGAGCAATATCGCCGGATGACAAGGGACACCAGACACCTTACCTGCAATAAAAGAGAGGATTGATTAGTTAATACATAAATGCATTTTGCTGAATAAGTCAAATCTTCCGAATGAATGCAAAATAAATCTGAAAAAAATATATCCCCCATAATATTAATGATCATAAGCACTTCGCCGGATACTGAGAGAGAGAGAGAGAGAGAGAGAGAGAGAGAGAGAGAGAGAGAGAGAGAGAGAGAGAGAGAGAGAGAGTTATCCCATTTGCCCAATATATAAAGAGAAAGGAAAACTTCAAAGAACAGAGATAAGAATATTGAAGTGAATTATGAGAATGTCACTGCTTGAAAGATTGGGAAATAATTTCGTTCATGGACGCTATAATAAAATCTCAATGTTGTCAGGGGTATGGGGACAGGAGAATATGTAAAGAATAGGCCCGACTATTCGATGTAAGTGTAAGCAAAAGGAAATAGAGCCGTAACCAGAGAGAAGAATCCATTGTAATACTGTCTGACCAGTCAAAGGACCCAATAACTCTGTTGTAGTATCTTAACATGTGGCTGGTGCCCTGGCCAACCTACTACCTTCATAGCTTAAAGGTGCTAATAAACGACTCGGGACATTTAATAGGTTCATGTTATCTTTCCAAGGCAATGGACTCCATGTAAAGACATCTAAAACGAGCAATCAGAGACTTCTGACCTCTGCCAAAGGTTAATGGAGTCGCTCATGGCCCAAGTCTATCGGTGGTGGAAATTTCGTCAAATCCGTCAATTTGTTTTGACGCTATCTTTAAAATGGCAAAAAAAAAAAAAACCCAAATCCGGATCATCTGCAAAATTCAATGAGGTTGTCTATGACCTAATAACTACTTATGGTGAAAAATTCGTCAAAAACTGACTGGATTTTATTACCTCCATTCCGGAATAAAATAACTAATAAACGTTTCATGTAAATTATAAAAAAAAAAAAAATGTAAAGGGATTCTCTTGCACAAATACATTAAATGTAATCTCTCTCTCTCTCTCAAAGGGGGAGGGGGAAGCTTGAATCTGTGTGCGTGTGTGTACATATCTATGCTATTTTTGGCGAGTTGCGCGCACACGTATGAAAATAACCATACACTGGTTGTTCTTTTAGATGCCATAAACATTGGCCAGCGTGGTGATGAAAATTTTTACAGCAATCCGTCTTCCAAAAGTGAATCGATATCTATTCCATAACCGATGAACAACGCACAGAAAAAGAAGCTAATAAGAGATAACGAATATCAAAGGCGAAATCCTTATTGAATAATACAACCGTAAATAAGATCTTTCAGTAATAACTTGCAACTTGCATCGTTTGAAGATTCCATCACTTATATTACACTCTATAATATTTCATATGTAAAACTAATTCATCAGCCCCTGTACTATAAGAAATGAATTAGTCTATTTCAGCATCAATTCTTAAAATTTTCAAGGATTGGTATAAAAAATAAAGCCTATAGGCATATTAGAATTAGGATTACTGCTCTCTCTCTCTCTCTCTCTCTCTCTCTCTCTCTCTCTCTCTCTCTCTCTCTCTCTGCCAAGCGTTAGTCACTCTCTATACAAGTTTGCCGGACCAGGCCGGTCACAAGTTTTCATATTTGTGTGATTTCGCCTGGGGCTCTGATCCCGAGGTCGTTAAGAGATTCCAGACATTAATGCATAAAAAATATGTGGCTTATTTGTATATATATATATATATATATATATATATATATATATATATATATATATATATATATATATATATATATATATATATAACACATCACCAATGCAATGTAAAGTTGGCCATAGGAATTCCTGGTAAACCTCGTTATGAGGAAGTGCACCCTATCACACTAACTGCTCGGCGAGTTCCTGTGTGTAGCCCCACCCACCACCTCTGCAGTATCTGTTTGGTTACTCGCCGCGAAGTAAGGGTGTGATAGGGCGCCCTTTCTTTGGAGATAGGTGTGCAAGGAACTCTTGTATCCAACTGTACATGATGGAGGCTAATACAACTGGGAGAGCATAAAAGAAAACCACTAATAATCGATATTGGTGAATATATGATACAAACTTAATCTTTGAGTGTTGTTACTGTAATTGTTTTCACTGTATATCAGAATCCTTACAAATCATTAGGTAAAACAAACGCGGAAAAAAATCATTAGGTAAAACAAAACGCGGAAAAAACCTGACCTAATAAAAGTAATCAATTTGTTTGCGTACCAAACACAGTTCACAACTAAATTGTTATCACGAGCTACAAATTACCCTATCTAGTGTGGTGTGGATCCCAATGTTAGAGATCCTTTGTTCAAATGCAATTCTTAAATTCATATAATCTATATAATTGTATTTCTTGGTTCTTTCTTACACTCTAAATTTAAAACATGCAAAACTTTGCAAAATAAATGGTTTCTTCCCACCTCTCTTCTTGCAACATGTTCGTGCAATATCGCCCTAAAAGTTTCTTTCTAGAGGGTCACGATAGCTTCTATCCAAGAATTTCATAAACCTTAATAACACAATATAACCCAATTTCTATTGCTTTAATTAATTTATAATACTTTTTAGTTTGGTGGTTTTCTACATCTTTGGATAAAAAAATTATCTTTTTTTATTCGGCAGCCTATAAATTTCAATAAAATCAGCTAGAGAAAATGCTAAAATAGACCATACATACATATATATATATATATATATATATATATATATACATATGTGTGTGTATATATATATATATATATATATATATATATATATATATATATATATATATATATATATATATATATATATATATACGCACATACATACTGTGTATAGAGTATAAATATACAGAAAACATCTACACACGTATATATACATGTATATACACAGCATAAAAATGCATACATAATATATATATATATATATACAGTATATATATCATGTTATTGCATATACCAAATAAAACTATAATGCCGATATGTGCAAAAATTAGTGCAATGAAACCTCCTTCAAAGGACGCCCAGGAAGGACATCATTTGCATGAGCCTTCAATCCGATTTATTTCAAATTTTGACATTTACTTTTCAAGGGTTATTCTTTAAGTACCCTTCATAAAAATCCTCAGCCTGACTGACATTTAAAACCTTCCAATAGATTATAATGACCAGCACACCATTTCCAAGTTGAAATAAAAGCAGAGAATCACTGTTGATTCAACACATAAACACAGGTTTCGTATTTCGTATACATACACTTACACCTGTTTTTTACTAGCTAAACTAAAATCCTAGTTTGAAAAGCATGATACTTATGGCCAAGGGCTCTAACAGGGAAAAATAGCCCTGTGAGGAAAGGAAATAAGAAAATAAACTACAAGATAAGTAATGAACAATTAAAATAACATATCTTAAGAACAGTAACAACATTAAAATAGACCTTTCATAATATGTTGGCCTATTCAACATAAAGCATTCACTGGAACTTTTGAAGTTCACCCACCGATTCAACTACCCGATTAGGAAGATCATTCCACAACTTGGTTACATCTGGAATAAAACTTATGGAATACTGTCTAGTATTGAGACTCATGATGGAGAAGGCAAGACACTATAGTAAAATCATTATAAAACTGAAGTGGCACTTCAACTGCGAATCCTTCGTGTAGAACATGTTTACTTTTGTAACAATTTTTAAATACATTAACGGTAATAATAACCTCAGTACATGGCAATAGCAATACTTACTATTCAGTCAATACTGTTATCACTTTCCCCACATTCCAGATATGTTGTATTTCCTAGCGGTTTATTAAAATGTTGGTAGTTTACTTACGAAACTTTTGATAAGATTCCTCTGAAACTGGAAATATCTTAATATTTCAACATAATTCAACCACAGAGAAGGGAAAAAAGGGCAGCATTCCTCCCTTCCAGAGGAACTCTGATATTAAAGGGAAGAGGCCTAATTAAAGGTACAAAATTACCTGTCTTAGCAAACAATGAACATTATCTGTGTCAGGAAGAATCTCTAAATGAGATGTCAGTCTCGTATGACAGGCAAAAAGGCCTATGCACTAAACACTACAATATGCCAGACAATTACTAGTCTAGTTCATCACGTGCATAAACGTATTAGTTGAATTACGATACAAATTACTAGATCGGAATTTACTTTCTGTGTGGGGATACCTTCGCGTGGTGAAAGGGTTTGCATGTCTACCATGATCACTAAAGCTGCACTAGTCAGAGACACTCATAACAGGTTGGTTTGCTGTGAGTGGTTAGGCTAAAATCTCAAACCATCAGCAATCGGCACTAGCCAGAAGACTGATGAAAAACTGGCCAAACCCTGGCTACGAATTGATGACATGTCTGAGGCCTTTGCCATGCAGTATACTAGAAACGGTTCCATTTGTTGTTGTTGTTGAACTGTGTTTTAGGAATTATCAATTTTCTTCGTTTACAGAGATAATTGCGATAAATTGCAAGGTATTTGTGGCTATTGTATCGAAGTGTGTGTGTGTATAAATATATATATATATATATATATATATATATATATATATATATATATATATATATATATACACATATATAAATATATATATATATATATATATATACATATACAAATATATATAAATGTATATATATATATATATATATATATATATATATATATATATATATATATATATATATGTGTGTATATGTATATATATACAGTATATATATATATATATATATATATATATATATATATATATATATATATATATATATATATATATATATATATATAATCCTCCTTTACCTACTAGGGTTGTAGCTTAGCTAATAATAATAATAATAATAATAATAATAATAATAAACAAGTTGCCCCATACTTCAATAATAACCTGCAAATTGACAGTACATACCCCTATATACTCTACTAATATTGAATGAGCTTCAGAGCTACAGATTTCAATACTGTACAAGATGCAGAAAAAAACCGGTTCCCCTTCAATGTTTGATTTTATGCTTTTAGGCATCTCGTTTTAAGGCATTATGATTTTGGGCACAAATTCATTTCTCATTTACCTACACGTCTCAAACATCAAAGTCCTAAAATCATAATAATTAAAAGTTCACCAAGACCACTTCAAATCAGATTGAATATCATCAGCTCAACTGACCAAAACAGAAGTTTCTTTGAATGAACGGTGTATTAATCTGAACAGTTGACATGATGACGTAATACACCTCGATATCCGTAGAAGGGACGTAACACCGCCCCCCCCCCCCCTTCAAATACTACTTCATAACTGCAGCTTTAGGCTCAGCCATTTTACTACTTCTCTCTGGAAGTTCCAAGACAAAACAGTATTTCTTTTATCCAACTTCTCTTCCTCAGCAACATCGCCAAGTCGGTTCTCCTCTTTGTCTAATCCTGCCATTTCTACGTAAAAACTTATCATAACTCCTTTTCTTCCACATCTTTTTTAGTTTTCTCTTTCTAAATAAAAATTCAAAATTATTCTCTTTCTGTAAAGAAAAGAAAAAAAATAGAATTCTGTGTCAAAATAAAAATAAAACATTTATTCTCTTCCTATCTCAATAAAAACCTAAAAGTTATTCTTTTTCTGCCTAAATAAAAACCTAAAAGTTGTCGATAAAGGAAGAATTTAATTATCCACCATGGAACCTAAACTAAATTCTCCTCAAAATACAACCGCTGCAAATTATGAAAAGATATTTACTAAAGTGAGCCTACTACAAATCTCATCCAAATCCTGCTTATGCAGCATCTGACCAAAGAGAGATATGCTCCCCGACACTTCGACCCAAAATCCGAAACAGAGTCCTTGGCCGGACATATTCGCGACCTTGCCGGTTATCCCTCAAGGTCACAAACGCCGTCGAGAATGTGGTCGGTATCTGAGTGATGTCAGAATTCTGTTGCCAGATTCTCTATGCGCAAAAGATTCGAGGAAATTAGTCGAAAAAGGATACGCTTCATTTCTTTCATGTAGTCCATTTCAACGTCCAACATTAATGAGAAAGCAATGATTTATACCTAAAAGGATTACTTAGGTAAAAGAAATAGTAGCAAAATAATAAAATATACGTAGAGTGACTATTCTTTGAAAACATGTAATAATTGAACGCATTTGAATGAGTAGACAAACAAATATTCTTCACGGAGTATGAAATCTAAACCCTCATCCAAATAATTTAACTAATGCAATGTAAATTGTTCAGTGGCTACTTTCCTCTTGGTAAGGGTAGAAGAGACGCTTTACCAATGGTAAGCAGTTCTTCTGGAAGAAGGACACTCCAAAATCAAACCATTGTTCTCTAGTCTTGGGTAGTGCCATAGTATCTGTACCATGGTCTTTCACTATCTTGGTGTAGAGTTCTCTTGCGTGAGGGTACACTCGGGCACACTATTATATACAAAACCGATTTCTGTAAAATCTGCCCTATGCAATAAAGAGCAAGTGTCTGGATATATATATATATATATATATATATATATATATATATATATATATATATATATATATATATATATATATATATATTTTTTTATTCGGTCACTCAATTCTCCTCATCCCTCGCAGGGGGGGGGGGGGTGAAGTAGTCATATCCTGGTGAGAGCGGGGTGAGTGTGAAAGAGTGTGCATAACCATCTAAGTATTTAGTCGTCATGTTTGATGGGTTTCGTACACCATTACCATAACATTTATTTACAACTCGATAAACATCTAATAACAAAACTTCAAGTTGTGTTCATTGCAGAGTAAAATAATTAACAAAGTTATTAACTGACGTCAATCCTATGGTATGCTTAATTAACTTAAGAAATAATCAGCAGCTGATAGAAAAATAAGGAGATTCGATCACAGAACCCATCAGCTTTAATAAAGTTCGGAAACTCATGAATACATGATGAAGCTTTTAATGGATTGACATAAATGATTTCATCGTTTACGAACCAAAGGAATCACAATTACTTTGAATGACGACTGAATTATTGCAACAACTTTGCAGTGCATTAATCAATTGGTGAAATCAATGTTTCAGGTCAGCTTTCTCCATCTACCTCTGTCCTACACTTCATCACCGGTTAATCCCTTTGATCGAAGGTCATCCATGATACACTCCATCCACCTTCGCTTTGGTCTCCCTCTCCTTCTCGTTCCCTGTACCTCCATTTCCGTCACTCTCCTCCCAATATACTAATTCCCAAGTGGCCGTTCAGATCGTGATGACTATAGAATCTATGAAGCCGTGAACGCAGCAATAGATACGGACTTTAAAATCGCGTATTCCTGACGTTTTTTCCCCAGCAACCACAACCCCGGGATATCATCTTTATTGAGGTGATATATATCCACTTTGATAGAGCATCATCAGCCTCATTAGTGAAAATATATCATAACTCTTTCTGAATAGAAATTTTATTAAAAGCTTCTATCGTTAATAATAATCTTGGATTTAAAAGACTGACAAAAGCCTCATTTAAACTGTAAAATTGGAACAATCACCTTTTTAGTCAGATATGACGTTGCATATTTCATTGTAGTGATAAATATTAAAATAGATAAATTCTAAGATATTTATTTTTCATTAAAAGGGTTATTTCCATATTGAATGAAAATGTCAAACCTCTCTCTCTCTCTCTCTCTCTCTCTCTCTCTCTCTCTCTCTCTCTCTCTCTCTCTCTCTCTCATGACTAGATTATTCATTAAGGCGTTCACACAATGGTACTTAGGATGAAAACATCTTTATCTGCAGCTCTCTTCTTTTTGTACAGTAACTAGGATGTTCTTTAAATGCTGGGAAAGCAGAAAATAGCAAGAAATGCTGCACAAGGGGGGAGGGGGGAGGGGGAGGGGGAGGGGGAGGGGTTGGCTGAGGGGTTACTAAGCGACCTAGAACCGACATCGTCTACATAGTCAACCAAAGAGAAGTTAGTGACGTCAGCATACATTTAGTTTATATATTCAAAATACAAACAAAATTAAAAATGGAGCAATTACTCAACTGCTTTGCACGAAATCGAAGTCCTGAATTGGGCATCAAGGATGGTTTCGAAACGCTGCAATAAACAAAGTTTGTGAAGAAACACGTTAGCTCAAAGGAATCCTGGATCTAATTAAGAAACTGCTCGGTAGTTACAATTAGTTGCAACTGGATAACATTTGTTCTTTTATATTATACTAGTGTACTCAACCCATCAAAAATGACGGCTAAAGCACCCCATTCTCACTAGGGTAATTACAAAACAAATTAACACAATGGAATTACAATCGGTGAAATATATGAAATGAATACTAAACTCTTACCGACTCGAAAATGCAGTCTATGACGATGCCACACGTACATACAAACGCTTACCTGAAAAAGAAACATTTGCTTTAATAACTTATCTTTGAAATTAACATTTGCTGTAATAAATCTTATCTTTAAAAGAGACATTTGCTGTAATACACAGGTACAGAAGGCTTCATTAATTTCGGTATACTTCATAGGACATTAGGAGACTTATAACAGCAGTACATTATAGAAGATAATGCTGTGTTTAACAAAAGAGATACTGTTGGCAACGCTGCCTGTAAAACAATGTAGCTGAGCTTATAAACAGGAAATCAAAAGCTTTTTAATCAATCTTACAAAGTGATGTATAGAAAAATATTGTTATTTGGTTAACAGCACTTCGTAAAATAATAAAAAAAAATGCTTTTGATCACGGATTTATAAGTTCAGCGACTTTGCTTTATAGCCAAAGCCTTTGCCAACTGTTTCCTATCGGCTGAACACAGCGTTACCTGATACAATTTACAGCTGTCAGACGTCTTCTTAGCTTCCCGCGAAGTGTACCGGAATTAATGAAGCCAACTGTACAATGCGAGTATCTTAAAAATGAAAACAAAATTTCATGAAAAACCATACTCTAAGTGATAATACTGACAATCACAAACCATTTTATTATCAAGTGCCTCGTATTGCCATTCCTTTTAATAAATTATTGTTCTTGCTAACACTGACTCTATCCAAAAACTAAATATTAGTATTATGTTCATCAGATGGACACATGAAAAGTAAAGAAAAAATAAATTCGTTGACGATGATGATGGGAGAGAGAGAGAGAGAGAGAGAGAGAGAGAGAGAGAGAGAGAGAGAGAGAGAGAGAGATTGCGAATGTTTTTATTCATAACTATTTAAAACAATCTTCGTTAAGATCGATGTCTTATTAATTCATATAACAATATCCTATAAGCGATGTAATACAAGAAATGCAATAATTTCTACGAACGAAGCCCATAATTGTCTTCAAAGGGAAGAAGGGAAAGAAGAGGAAAACACAAAACTTTCTCCCAAATGCTGAATAACTTTCATATTTTCACTGGCTCTTTCTTTCATTCCTATCACATAACAATCATATCTGCTACATAAATACATTCAATTGATTCAATTCATATAAGCTGAACGAGTTGTGGATGAAAAGAAAATATTTTTACGTTAGGGGATAAAGTTTTTCCCTGACCGACCAATGTCTTTTTTTCTAAATATAATGTAATGAATATGAATTTTATAATTATAAAAGATAAGTACAAACAGTTAATGTTACGTCCTCACATCAAACGACATTATTTTATACTAGAATTTATATGAGTGAGATCGCGTTAATTTTATTGAAATATTGGTATATTTAGTATTTATCTATGCTGATTAAAAATCGTACTAACGAAAGCTACAATTTATACGGCAATTTCAGTTTGGAAAATGGATGATCGATCAGGTAAAGTATATAACAAAGTCGAGTGAATGATTAGGTTGAATAATAATAACCAATCTACTATGTCAGAAAGTAAAGGTCTAACATTGAGTTGTTGTATCAAAAGAGTAGCTTTGATCAGTGCTATCGAAGTAACATGGTTTACCTTCATATTATACATTATATATATATATATATATATATATATATATATATATATATATATAGAGAGAGAGAGAGAGAGAGAGAGAGAGAGAGAGAGAGAGAGAGAGATACACACACACCTTTCTGGGTGGGGATACTTCAACGTGGTGAAAGAGTTTGCGTATTGTCAGGATCAGCAAAGCTGTGCTAGTCAGGGGCACGCATACCAGGTGGATTCCTGTGAGAGGTCACACTAAAATTTCCTACCATCAACGATTTGCATTGGTGTTGAAAATCACCAAACCCCAGACATGAATAATGACATGTCTGAGGCCTTTGTCCTGCATTGGACTACAAATGGCTCCATTTGTTTCTGTGTATATATAAACACTAATATACACAAATATTTTTGTATAACATATATACATTATATATATATATATATATATATATATATATATATATATATATATATATATATATATATATATCATAGGAACTGTCTTTGACGTAAGTGACTCGATAATTACGGATGAATTAAAGATGAATATGTGGTTTCTCTCGTCTTAGAATAACTCTTAGTTTTCAAAAGGCAAAACCGAAAATCTCTTTTATGTTGTGGTGTACATTAATTCTGTTTTGCATTCGTATGTAACACAAGGCAGAAGAGATTTTGCAAAAGCTGAATGAACTTCGTTTGAAAGTTTTGATAAATTGATACGCCCCAAGAACAAATATCAACCAATACACAAATTAAATTAAATTACCAAATCTGTAAAAATTCATATTACTTAAAAGTAAATTAATTTTAAATCATTTGAAAAATATATAATTATTAAAAGCTTCAAACTACTTGCTAAACTACCTAAAATAAACCAAAATCTAGTTACTAATACAATTCTATCATTTAGTCCCTTTGAAAAGTAATAGCAAATATCCAACTGTTATGCTAATAAATCTGCAATTCCAATGAAAGAATTTCCTGACATACACTTTGTATATAAAAGTCAGATCAACGTAATACTGGAAAAAGTAGAATTACATTTAAGGAATTTCTTGTCTTTCGAAAAAGCCTTCCCTCTAAGCATGTCGTCTAATGAGCATCCATTTAAAGGTTTAAAGGTTACTCATGAATGGCAGAGGCAAGGGAAACTGACAGAACCCTAGCAGGACAATGCCCCAGAGACTGGACATATATTCATATGACTAGCAACAAGTTCCCTTCTCTACCAAAGATAGGACCAGGGAGTGCCAAGCAATGGACGCTGATGACTCTGCAGTTAAACCTACAGGCTCCCCCCCCCCCTCCTTAGCTTAAATGGATGCTGAGGTTACAGACACTACGAGAAACTATCGAGCTTGAAGGGGGCTCAAACCCCGGACTGGCAGATCGCCAGACAGGGATGTTTCCAATAGGCTACCACAACCATACATTATTCAACTCACACCATTTCTGTAAAGTCAACAGGGAATTTTTTTGTTTCTTCTTGTTCCTAGATCATAATAATTATCCATTTACATTGTACACATTAATTTATGCATATATACTATACATATTACGATGGACACAAAAACGGATCCGTTTTCTGTCCACTTAACCATCTAATAACTTCAATGAAAGATAATGGAGCCGTTATTGACATTAGTCTCCAACTAGTATATCTGAGCCGTCAAAAAGTTCAGATAAACAAGCACACTCACGTATTCAACCCACCCAACCCCCTATTTCCTAACTACAACACGCTGGTTCTGCCATTTGAGGGAGATTTTGGTTTCAGAGTGTAACTCTCGGGGTAACCGCATCTCACCAGGGAGATTGACTACCCCCTTCCCCGTGGCTTGAAGGGAAAGATATATATATATATATATATATATATATATATATATATATATATATATATATATATATATATATATATATATATATCTATTATCTATCTATCTATCTATCTATCTATCTATCTATCTATCTATCTATCTATCTATATATATATATATATATATATATATATATATATATATATATATATATACACTTTCTCTTTATTATATAGGTGATATAACAGAAGGGTTCCATGCTTGAAGAATGTAATCATTTGAAAGCAGAAGCAAATATACAATAAGATAATTATCGTTAACATTATTTCACGTTCCATAAGAAAAAAACATGGAAAAATATATCTCCAAAATTACCAAGACAAATATGATTTATTTAACCTAGCTGCAGGATACGATTCTTTGGTCTGTTTAGTATTTTTCCAATTTAAAATAAATTAAAAAAAGGAAAAACTTATCATCAAACCAAATCACGAATTACCTTTGAGTGGAAACAACATAAAATTGTCCTCATATGTAATTTAGAGTTAATGCCAAGAACCAAAGTGCTCACCTAACTCTAAATTCTGACAGAAATGAGTATTCCGTCTCCTTAACTTTCCTCAATAATATTACCGAGACGTACAAATTCCTACAAAGGACTTTACAGTTAAGGAAATTCCAGCTGTGATAAATACGGTTAGAGACCGATTTTTATGTTTAGCACTTTTGCACCAATTATTTTTCTATCTCTTTTTTCATATTTTCAAAATGACTAATGGAGAAAATTATTTGGTTTTGTTTCTTCTATATATAAATTTCTGACGTCAATGAATCTTAAAATAACGATAAACGACTTAAATCAGGTCCTTAGCCAGAGTTGGAAAGGTGATACTATCACTGTAACTTGTAAGAAAATATCTGGTGCTATTATAGTATGCTATCTACCGTCGAATTTCCATTATAGTATGCTATCTACCGTCGAATTTCTACTATAGTATGGTATCTACCACAAAGTATGTAATCTGCCGTCAATGTTAATCCTCCTGTTTGATGAGGATTATCAAACAGATTACTTACCACCAGTATGTTATCCTCATTGGACTTTAATGATAGTTTAATAATATTTATTGGCAGGACAACATGGGTGCATAATTATAAGCAATTTGTAGGGAAACTTTTATCACAAATTATTCAAGGCTCTTCATACAACAATGTTACAAGTTATTCAAATAAAAAATCAAATATTACAAAACTGAAAGAAAATATTCTATGAAAAAAAATTCAATAAAAAATTTATTCTACTACTGCTTGTAAACATATCTTACATCATTCAAGAAAGCAGGAAATACATCGTCTCCTTTTCTCAGAACTTTCCAACAGTAATGATCTAAATGGGATTGTAAAAGAGACAGATTAGCTATGGTGAAAAGTCGGTAGTGATCCTCCTTATTAGAGGCGGACTAGCAAGTAGACCGTATCCTTAGGGACTGATGGTAGGCATCATACTAAAGTCAGAAAGGGGTGGTAGATAGCAAAATCGGCGGTAGATAGCATACTATAATAGCACCAAATATCTTATAAGAAAATATAATAGATATACAAAGAATAACCGAATGGGTCCCTAGTTATCGCAAAACCAGCAGGGAAAGGAAGAGAAAACGATGGATTGACGAACTAAGAAAATTTGTGGGTATAAATTGACATAGAAAGACCATAAAAAGACACAAATTGATAAAAAAGTCCGAGGCCTTTGTTCTGCAGTGGACTAATATTGGCTGATATATACTTATATATATATATATATATATATATATATTTATATATATATATATATATATATATATATATATATATAGAGAGAGAGAGAGAGAGAGAGAGAGAGAGAGAGAGAGAGAGAGAGAGAGAGAGAGAGAGAGAGAGAGAGCATTCTTTTCATATTTCATTTCCGTTTAATCAAAGAGGAGATGAATGAACGTTACTGTCTGTGAATAAAGGGAAATGAAATATGAAAAGAATGCTCTCTCTCTCTCCCTCTCTCTCTCTCTCTCTCTCTCTCTCTCTCTCCTGTGAATAAACGGATATGAAATATGAAAAGAATGCTCTCTATCTCTCTCCTGTGAATAAACGGATATGAAATATGAAAAGAATGCTCTCTCTCTCTCTCTCTCTCTCTCTCTCTCTCTCTCTCTCTCTCTCTCTCTCTCTCTCTTACACCGTCCATTAGAATATGATAGAGTTTTCCATAATTGGAGTGAAAATGAACGAAGAATTAAGGAATGAAATCCTCGGAAAAAAAAACAAATCGTCTTCAGCGTAAAATTTCTCCTATTTTCCTCCGGAAACACTTTGAAGATTCCTACGAGAGAGAGAGAGAGAGAGAGAGAGAGAGATTTGAGATTCCTTATTCTTCCAATTATTTCCATAATTGTTAACACGAATACAAAGGAAACCCATACAAAAGGCGAACATTACATTCTGGGAATGAACGAAGATGAAACAAAAATGATTCCAGAACGGTCTTCAGAGGGTGAGATTTGCCTCTTAGCTGATATATGTTACGATTCGCACAAAAAGAAAACTATGAATAGATCTTTCCTTTCGTTATTTTTTTTTTCTTAATTCCTTTTTGTATATCTTTATCTTGTCGATTCTCTCTCTCTCTCTCTCTCTCTCTCTCTCTCTCTCTCTCTCCTTCATACCTGAAGATATTTAGACTTCACTTGAAGCCAAAAGAAGAATTTGTTGAATTCTACTGGCTTCTATCTCTCTCTCTCTCTCTCTCTCTCTCTCTCTCTCTCTCTCTCTCTCCTTCATACCTGAAGACATTTAGACTTCACTTGAAGCCAAAAGAAGAAATTGTTGAATTCTACTGGCTTCTCTCTCTCTCTCTCTCTCTCTCTCTCTCTCTCTCTCTCTCTCTCTCTCTCTCGGAGCTCCGGAAACCGCATTCTTTTATGAAGACTTCATTTTTTTTTTCTTAAAACTAAGCCTGATAGAGGAACTCTTTATCGTTAGCCTGGCGGGGCTTTCCCCTTCCCGGTGGAAGGGAAGAGCTCCCCCAGTTCCAGCTGGCGCTGGGCGGCTCCCCCCCCCCTCCCCTCCCACTGGCGCTGGGCGGCTCCCCCCCTCCCCTCCCCTCCCCTCCCACTGGGCGGCTTCCCCCTCCCCTCCCCCTGGCGCTGGCCGGCTCCCTCCCTCCCCTCCCCTCCCCTCCTGCTGGGCGGCTCCCCCCTCCCCTCCCCTCCACCTGGCGCTGGATGGCTCCGCCCTCCCCTCCCCCTGGCGCTGGACGGCTCCCCCCCTCCCCTCCCCCTTGCACTGGGCTGTGGGGCACCACCCCTCCCTTCCCCCTAGCGCTGAGGGGCTCCACCCTCCCCTCCACCTGGCGCTGGATGGCTCCGCCCTCCCCTCTCCCTGGGGCTGGACGGCTCCCCCCCTCCCCTCCCCCTGGCGCTGGGCGGCTCCCCCCCTCCCCTCCCCCTGGCGCTGGGCGGCTCCCCCCCTCCCCTCCCCCTGGCGCTGAGGGGTTCTACCCTCCCCTCCCCTCCCCCTCCCCTTCCATTGGGCGGCTCCACCCTCCCCTCCCCCTGGCGCTGGGCGGCTCACCCCCTTCCCTCCCATTCCACTGGCCGGCTCCCCCCCTCCCCTCCCCCTGGCGCTGGGCAGCTCCCCCCCTCCCCTCCCCCTGGCGCTGGGCGGCTCCCCCCCTCCCCTTCCCTCCTGCTGGGCGGCTCTCCCCCTCCCCTCCCCTCCCCCTGGCGCTGGGCAGCTCCCCCTTTCCTCCCCGTGGCACTGGGCGGCTCCCCCACCCCTCCCCTCCCCCTGGCGCTGGGGGGCTGCCCCCTCCCCTCCCCCTGGCGCTGGGCAGCTCCTCCCCCCTCCCCTCCCCCTGGCGCTGGGCGGCACCCCCCTCCCCTCCCCCTGGCGCTGGGCGGTTACCCCCCTCCCCTCCCCTTTCGCTGGGCGGCTTCCCCCATCCCCTCCCCCTAGTGTTGGGCGGCTCCGCCCCTCCCCTCCCCTCCCACTGGTCAGCTCCCCCCCTCCCCTCCCACTGGGCGGCTCCCCCCCTCCCCTCCCACTGGTCAGCTCCCCCCCTCCCTTCCCACTGGGCAGCTCCGCCCCTCCCCTCTCCCTGGCGCTGGGCGGCTCCCCCCCCCTCCCCTCCCGCTGCGATTCCCCCCTCCCCTCCCGCTGCCGCTGGGCGGTTCCCCCCCTCTCCCCTCCCGCTGGGCGGCTCCCCAACCTCCCCTCCCCTCCCGCTGGGCGACTTAAATATACATAAGAAATACATAATTTGAACGAATGACAAACTTACTACATCAGGAACAAACACACACGCATATATATATATATATATATATATATATAATATATATATATATATATATACATACAGTATATATATATACACACACACACATATATATATATATATATATATATATATATATGTATATATACATATACATACATATATACACATTTATATACATACATATATATATATATATATATATATATATATATATATATATATAAATGTATATACAGTAAATGTGTATGTATGTATGTATGTATATATGTATATATACATGTACATATAATACATATATGTATATATATATATTTATATATAATACGTATATATATGTATATATAATACACACATATATATATATATATATATATATATATATATATATGTGTGTGTGTGTGTGTATAGAAATAGAAATTTGTATATGAATATATATGTATATATAATACATATATATTCATAATATGTATATATATGCATTATATATGTATATATGTAAATGTATATACATGTATATATACATGTATATATAAATATATGTATTATATAAATATATTCATATATATATATATAGAAATATGTATATATATATATATATATATATATATATATATGTGTGTGTGTGTATATTTAAATATATGTATATATATAGGTCTATATAAAAATATATGTATGTATATACATATATGCATTTGTGTAAATATATATATATATATATATATATATATGTATATATGTATATACATATTTATATATATGTGTATATATATGTATATGTGTATATTTAAATACATTTATATATATGTATAGATATAAAAATATATGCATATATTACACACATATACATACATATTTATATATATACACATATATACATGTATATATGTATGTATATATATAATTATGTATATATGTATGTATATATATATATATATATATATATATATATATATATATATATATATCATCTCCTCCTACGCCTATAGACGCAGAGGGCTTCGGTTAGATTTCGTCAGTCATCTCTATCTTAAGCTTTAAATTCAAATCTTCTCCATTCATCATCTCCTACTTCGCGCTTCACAGCCCTCAGTCTTCCAACTCTTTTAGTGCCTTGTGGAGCCCAGCTGAACGTTCGGTGAACTAATTTGGGGAGTGCAAAGAAAAATGCCCAAGCCATCTCCATCTACCCCTCATTATCTCATATATATACATATATGTATATATGTATATATATATATATATATATATATATATATATATATATTTATATATATATATATATATATATATATACATATATATATACATATATATATATATATATATATATATATATATATATATATATATATACATATACATATATATATATATATATATATATATATATATATATATATAAACACAGCTCAGCAGCTGGTCTTGGCAGTTGGATTAATTACAGTAGGAGGTACAGTATGTACTGTATGTTTTTTTCTGAACCAGAAATCCTGATTAGCCTGACACAGCCATTTTCCCATTCCTTCTGCAAACCCTTTCGATAATTCTCTTTTCTACAAAATACTTATTGGCTTATGTCTGTTCCCTCCTCTATAAGAAAATGATGATTAGAGAAAATATGTTACAAAAGATCCCTCCCCATTTTTTTCAGACATATGCCTAATCTAAACACTAATATCGCATATACATTACAGGTAATAGTGTACATCTATCTACAAAGTCACTACCCCCAATTTTAAGGGGTAGCCGACATAAACAAAAAGATCAATTGGGGAACTTTCTTCTCTTAGCTCCTCCCAGCCTGACGAGGGATTCAACCGAGTTTGGCTGGTACTGCTAGGGTGCCACACCCCACCCTCCCCATTATCCACCGCAAATGAAGCTTCATATGCTGAATCCCTTATAGATCGTACCTCAACGTCACAATCGCTTGCCATTCATTGTGTATGTAGTGTAGAATATTATTCATAGACACATATTCCAACTCATATAAAACATTTAAAGCACTTCATTACACAGGAGAAATTCTGTTCTTGCAGGATAATCTTGTTCGTACAGTACTTATGTATCAAAAATGCACATAAGGAGGGAAACTTTTGCTACTAGACAATTCCATGGTCGTCTATCAAAATTTATGTATTCAGTTATCCGTAAACCTAATGGTTTAATGTATATTAATACAAATAAACATATATACAGTATACAGTATATATATATATATATATATATATATATATATATATATATATATATATATATATATATATATATATATATATATATATATATATATATATGTATATATATACACATATATATATATATATATATATATATATATATATATATATATATATACATGTGTGTGTGTGTGTTATATAGTCCAGCCCTAGGGCCTGTGAAGCCATTCAGAGTCCAAGCGGAAAAGAGGAAACCCAGAAATTACACGATGAAGTAAGAGAGGTTGGACAGCCAAATAAAAGAAAGAAAGATGGAAAGGAGTTAAAGTAGAAGGATACAAAGCAAGTGCAGTTAAGGGCCAAAGCAACGCTTCAAAGCCACCTTAGTAGTGCCTACAGTTCACCGTGTGAGATAACTAATGTCCCTATCCCTTTACGAAGGTATGTTGTATCTAGCTTTCGTGAATATATTGTAACCAGAAGACCAATCAATCAATTCTAAAAAACTAACCTGTAGGAAATGCTACAAACTGTTTAAAAACTCAAAGAACTTTCCCTTTCAAGTGACCACATTGCACTGTGTGATGGCCCAGTCAGCCAGACGCCATATTTATGAAAGGTCTGTTGTGTAATAAAACACCCAAATAGACCTGCACTAACGCTTTATCTATCTATCTATATACCAAGGCACTTCCCCCAACTTTGGGGGGTAGCCGACACCAACAATGAAACAAAACAAAAAGGGGACCTCTACTCTCTATGTTCCTTCAGCCTAATCAGGGACCCAACCGAGTTCAGCTGGTACTGCTAGGGTGCCACAGCCCAACCTCCCACATTTCCACCACAGATGAAGCTTCATAATGCTGACTCCCCTACTGCTGCTACCTCCGCGGTCATCTAAGGCCCCGGAGGAAGCAGCAGGGCCTACTGGAACTGCGTCACAATCGCTCGCCATTCATTCCTATTTCTAGCACGCTCTCTTGCCTCTCTCACATCTATCCTCCTATCACCCAGAGCTTTCTTCACACCATCCATCCACCCAAACCTTGGCCTTCCTCTTGTACTTCTCCCATCAACTCTTGCATTCATCACCTTCTTTAGCAGACAACCATTTTCCATTCTCTCAACATGGCCAAACCACCTCAACACATTCATATCCACTCTAGCCGCTAACTCATTTCTTACACCCGTTCTCTCCCTCACCACTTCGTTCCTAACCCTATCTACTCGAGATACACCAGCCATACTCCTCAGACACTTCATCTCAAACACATTCAATTTCTGCCTCTCCATCACTTTCATTCCCCACGACTCCGATCCATACATCACAGTTGGTACAATCACTTTCTCATATAGAACTCTCTTTACATTCATGCCCAACCCTCTATTTTTTACTACTCCCTTAACTGCCCCCAACACTTTGCAACCTTCATTCACTCTCTGACGTACATCTGCTTCCACTCCACCATTTGCTGCAACAATAGACCCCAAGTACTTAAACTGATCCACCTCCTCAAGTAACTCTCCATTCAACATGACATTCAACCTTGCACCACCTTCCCTTCTCGTACATCTCATAACCTTACTCTTACCCACATTAACTCTCAACTTCTTTCTCTCACACACCCTTCCAAATTCTGTCACTAGTCGGTCAAGCTTCTCTTCTGTGTCTGCTACCAGTACAGTATCATCCGCAAACAACAACTGATTTACCTCCCATTCATGGTCATTCTCGCCTACCAGTTTTAATCCTCGTCCAAGCACTCGAGCATTCACCTCTCTCACCACTCCATCAACATACAAGTTAAACAACCACGGCGACATCACACATCCCTGTCTCAGCCCCACTCTCACCGGAAACCAATCACTCACTTCATTTCCTATTCTAACACATGCTTTACTACCTTTGTATAAACTTTTCACTGCTTGCAACAACCTTCCACCAACTCCATATAACCTCATCACATCCCACATTGCTTCCCTATCAACTCTATCATATGCTTTCTCCAGATCCATAAACGCAACATACACCTCCTTACCTTTTGCTAAATATTTCTCGCATATCTGCCTAACTGTAAAAATCTGATTCATACAACCCCTACCTCTTCTAAAACCACCCTGTACTTCCAAGATTGCATTCTCTGTTTTATCCTTAATCCTATTAATCAGTACTCTACCATACACTTTTCCAACTACACTCAACAAACTAATACCTCTTGAATTACAACACTCATGCACATCTCCCTTACCCTTATATAGTGGTACAATACATGCACAAACCCAATCTACTGGTACCATTGACAACACAAAACACATATTAAACAATCTCACCAACCATTCAAGTACAGTCACACCCCCTTCCTTCAACATCTCAGCTTTCACACCGTCCATACCAGATGCTTTTCCTACTCTCGTTTCATCTAGTGCTCTCCTCACTTCCTCTATTGTTATCTCTCTCTCATTCTCACCTCCCATCACTGGCACCTCAACACCTGGAACAGCAATTATATCTGCCTCCCTATTATCCTCAACATTCAGCAAACTTTCAAAATATTCCGCCCACCTTTTCCTTGCCTCCTCTCCTTTTAACAACCTTCCATTTCCATCTTTCACTGTCTCTTCAATTCTTGCGCCAGCCTTCCTTACTCTCTTCACTTCTTTCCAAAACTTCTTCTTATTCTCTTCATATGACTGACCCAATCCCTGACCCCACCTCAGGTCAGCTGCCCTCTTTGCTCACGTACCTTGCGCTTTACTTCCACCTTTTTCTCTCTATATTTTTCATACTTCTCTATACTATTACTCTGCAGCCATTCTTCAAAAGCCCTCTTTTTCTCTTCCACTTTCACCTTCACTCCTTCATTCCACCATTCACTGCCCTTCCTCATGCTGCCTCCAACAACTTTCTTGCCACATACATCACTTGCAATCCCAACAAAATTTTCTTTTACTAACTTCCATTCCTCCTCTAAATTACCAGTTTCTCTTACTCTCACCTCATCATATGCCATTTTCAACCTTTCCTGATATTTACTTTTTACCCCCGGTTTTATTAGCTCTTCAATCCTCACTACCTCCCTTTTACATCCACCTACTCTATTCCCCCACTCTTTTGCTACAACTAATTTTCCTTCCACCAAAAAATGATCAGACATACCGTTAGCCATACCCCTAAACACGTGCACGTCTTTCAATCTTCCAAACATTCTTTTAGTTACCAACACATAATCCATTAATGCCCTTTCTACTACTCTTCCATTTGCCACTCTTACCCACGTATACTTATTCTTATCTTTCTTTTTAAAGAAGCTAGCACCTATTACCATCTCTTGTTCAACACACATGTCTACCAGTCTCTCACCACTCTCATTTTCACCTGGTACGCCATACTTACCAATGACACCTTCTACCTCTCCAGCGCCCACTCTAGCATTTAAGTCACCCATAACAACTACATAATTCCTTCTACCCAGTCCTTCTACACACCTAGTTAAATCATTCCAGAACTCATTCCGATCTTCTTCTCTTTTCTCACTACCTGGCCCATACGCACTGACAAACGCCCAACATTCCCTACCCAACCTAACCCTTACCCACATTAACCTAGATGATACCTCCTTCCATTCCACTACTTTACCTGTCATCCATTCACTCAGCAATAACGCCACACCCTCTCTCGCTCTTCCCCTTTCAATCCCAGACACTCTACCAGACAATTCACCAAACATCACTTCACCCTTTCCTTTCATCTTTGTCTCACACAAGGCCAATACATCCATCCTTCTACTTCTAAACATACTTCCAATCTCACATCTTTTACTCTCTATCGTACTACATCCACGCACATTCAAACACCCCAAAACTAGAGTGCGGGGAGCAGTCACTCTCCCCCCAGCTCCATCTCCTTGTCGGTGTCTCGCAGGAATTTTTTACAGGAGAGGGGGTTCCCAGCCCCCTCGTCCCGTCCCTTTTAGTCGCCTCTTACGACACGCAGGGATAACGTTGGCGCTATTCTAATTTATACTTACACAATCAATAAATTGGAAGTCTACATCGAGCAAACTTTGTTTGAGATTCCTTTATCTTGAATTCTGAATTGGAAATACATAGGTCTCTGTGTTCGCAGTCAAGATGTTCACCATTATAGTGAGCTGACACACTCTATAAAGAGTGATTTTCTGGACACATGTTGCCGAGAATCACTCAATTTCAATTTACTCAAGGGTATACTATCACTTTGCTGACGAATACAACACGAGAAAAGTGTTAGTTAACTACTCTTTTAAACAGAGAATAAATATGAAATGTCAACCACATTGAATTGACTCAATTAGCAAAATACTATAAAAATAACCTCTATAAACATCAAATACGATCACAATAATCCTTAAAAATTAAAACGACCATATGTTGACTTAAACTTACCTTCCGTAGTTATCTCCATGTCCACAATTAAAATTGGCTGCACACTTACCTGTAAAGAAAATAAATTCCAAATCAATAACCGAATGTATTCTATTAACAACAAATAAGTCAAATTATTTTACCGCCTTGTGCATTATGTACAGTCATAAACAGCGGAAATATGCTCAACAATGTAATGACTGGATTAACATTAGTCTACAGTGTGTAGTATCCAAAAAAATTGACTTGTTTTGGTTTTTGAGCAAAAAACTATCCAAAACAGCAGGCCCCCTATCGAAATATTCCTCAGATAATTATTCATTAGCTTTCGCTACTAAATATCATCAAAATCCGCACACTAGCAAGACAACCTCTGGAACATAATAAAAATAGTATTGATAAAGGAGTGAATTAAAAAAAAAAATGTTTTTATGCACGTTTCTCGAAGTATTTAGATACGTAAAATATGAATCACAGCAAACGTAATTCATACATTTAGGTTTAAGTAATTTACAAATGACGAATTCTTATATGTAGCAGGTTACAGAAAATTTAATGCTGGGATAAATTGAATACACCCTTTTGATATATTTTGATTGATATTTTAAAGATGTTTGGTTAAACTTTTCAAAGATAATTTGATGAACATTCCCGTTAAATGCAAATTAAGCCATAAAGAGATCAGTGTACTGTCACACTGCATGCACAAACAAATATGTAAAGATATACAATGAATTTTACTTAATAGAGATTATGACCAAAACGACCAACAATGATAATAATGTCGAATGATTATGACCTTTCTTATCGTATTTAATATAAAATGGCCTACTATTTCCATAAATGGGAAATCCAATCAACAATAAAGTTTTTGCGTAGGACAATCATTATGGTTCATGAGTCGACAGGAAAAGGACGGTTCTGCAAGTTTTTGTCCAATGTTTTCTCTCTCCTTTCCTCTTTTTTGTAAAACTCAGGCTACAAAACCTTGTGATTTCATGGCAATGTGTGCTTAGATCAGGATTGAATCATTAACATTACGAAAAAGAATAAAGGTTTTCAATAATATACTAGTCGTCTTCAAGTATCTATCTATCTATCTATCTCTGTCGATAGATTGATAGATAGCTATATATATATATATATATATATATATATATATATATATATGTATGTATATATATATATATATATATCGATAGATTGACAGATATATATATATATATATATATGTATATATATATATATGTATATATATATATATATATATATATATATATATAAGAATATATATTCAAATAGGCCATATAATATACTCCTAATTTCTGTATTCTCTCTATACCTCGAGATGAGAGGTAAAGAGAGAAGTATGTTTTTTCATAATTTCAGACCTTCTTATGTCACATCTGCTGTATAAATATCTCATCAGAGCAAACTTATCGCTGGGAATTTTATTCGCATTCCGCATTCAAACATCATTCTAAATTTTTCATATATCGGAAAACTCTAGACATTGTTATTGCAGTGTAAGAGTCGCTTTTAGCCAGGTGGCGAGTGCCAAGCCCCACACACTGCATACCAAATGCGAACGTCTTACGCAAGACTTTTACAAAAAGCCAAGAATGTTACAGTACGTTTTAACCTCTTTCATTAGGATGAATCGTATATGGTTTCCTTGCGTTCTGTAATGAGGATATGGACATTTTAGATGCCATTTCATTCATATCTCAATACTTATACATGAGTGTGTTACTTTAGCATGGCATCATTGGTTCTAAATTCACAACTGACAGTTTCACATATAAAAAATCTAAATGAAACTATGAAGTATTTGACACACACACGCTCGAGATAGGAGGGCGTTAATATGAAACTAAGTCCATTAAAACATTTGAAATGTTCTCTATTCTCAGTAGGAGAAAAGGCGTATTTGTTTTGACGTAGATTTTATTTTACAGATAGATGACTCACTACGTCATTACTTTAAAGACCCAACGTTAAGCCTTCATCCAATCTCGTGACCGTACCTACATTCCTTACACAATTCCTTTACGATATATTTATATAAGAAATAAGAAAATCATTCTACTATTTTTATATCAATACCCATTACTTACTTATTCAACTCTCCATATCACTTATGCATTTGATTAAACCAATTATCATCACTTTATATATTTCCCTCACCGTTCAACAGGAAGCCCATTGAAGGTAGCTGGCACTCATTTTGTTCAAGATTGAACGGGACCTCTTTCGGTACTTGGAATTCGGCTAATTAAGCTTCACATGTTTACCTACGGGGTATACTCTTTCTTTAACCACAATAGATTATTAATGCATTGCAATTGTGCAGGGGAGAAGAGACTCTTTGGCTATCGTAAGTGGCTCTTCTAGAAGGACACTCCAAAATCAAGCCTCTAGTCTTGGGTAGTGCCATAGCCTCTGTATCAGTCTTCAACTGCCTGGGGGTAGAGTTCTCTTGCTTGGGCGTACACTCGGGCACACTATTCTATCTTATTTCTCTTCCTCTGTTCTTTTTAAGTTGTTATAGTATATACTGTATACAAAAAATTTGTTTTAATGTAATTGCTGTTCTTAAAATATTCTACTTTAATTATCCTTTACTTCTCTTGCAGATTATTTACTTCCTTATAATAATAATAATAATAATAATAATAATAATAATAATAATAATAATAATAATAATCTATAGATTCCTGTAAAATTAGATAATTCTAAAATAATTATATATATATATATATATATATATATATATATATATATACATACATACACTGTATATATATATATATATATATATATATATATATATATATATATATATATATATATATATATATATAAAGTATATATATCTTGTTTTGTATGTTTCATTTTATACACACACACACACACACATATATATATATATATATATATATATATATATATATATATATATATATATATATATATATATATATATATACATATACAGTATAAAACCTAGAACAGAACGTAATGGATTAACTTCAAAAATTTGTTACAAGATATGTTGTTGATGATGGAGCATGAAGACAACGATGTACAGATAGCATAAATATTAATGAATCCTTCTCTCGTGTTCCTGAAGAGTAAGACTTTGAAGAGGTTTTAAGAATGAAAATTGCAAGCAAATAATAAGGAGAATGTTATGTAATATCTTAAGCCCATAGACATTATTACTACATTTTATTGAAAGTTTTAATAGTAAAATAGGTTTTTCATTAGATAAAAATGATATTGATTATATCTATAAATATTTGCTTCTATAAATTAAAATCTATTGTACTAAATATGTTCAAAGTGGAGAATGTCTTCCGAAGTTCCAAAGGAAATCTTGAAGAATTCAGCCGGAG
>NC_090727.1:94085105-94097605 GCF_036898095.1 Palaemon carinicauda | reverse complement strand
CCCTTAGGTTTTTGAGGTGAAACTGGTTTGTTGTTTTTAGGAGAACTGGAGCCCTTCATTGCGGCAATTCTCCTAAGGCGTTCAGGGCACCGCTTGTTCCAGGCATGATGTGGTTTGGAACAATTTCGGCACTTTGGGCGAGTTTCTTGTCCATTCTTGTGGGCCTGGATACATATTTCAGTGTTGTGGCGTTGGCTACAAACACCACAGAAAGCAGGGCTTTTACAGTCCTCCTTGTGATGGCCGTAGCGTTGACAGTGGTAGCAGCGAAGAGGCTCAGGTGTGTACTCTTGAATTGGAAACGTCCCCCATACTCCAAGATCCAGTGATGAAGGCACAGGACCTATGAAGGTGGCTAAAAGCCTCCTGACGGGGACGTTTTCACGATTTGTGCAGCGGGCAGCTGTTTCTATATTGCTGCAGGATGTAACAATGGAGATTGGCATAGTAGTAGGATATCTTGAAATGATTGCCTTTCTTCTATTTAAGGCAGGGTCTAGAAGAGTAAGATCTGGGACTTCTTGAAGGTGCTTGGCGGTTTGCAAATCTTTGGGAGTGATGATTAAGTCACCCTTACGATTTGGTCTAGCTGAGAGTTTAATGCCAGGTTTGACAGCCATGGCAGTAACTGCTGCATAGGATGTGGAGTTGTTTGAGAGTCTAAACTTTGGAAGAGGTAACTGAGATTCTTGCTGGGTAGGTAGAGAGCTGACGACTTCAGCAATGTTTTCCTGGGTAGGTGGAGAGCTGACAGCTTCAGTAATGTCTTCCTGGGTAAGTGGAGAGCTGACAACTTCAGCAATGTCTTCCTGGGTAGGTGAAAAGCTGACAACTTCAGCAATGTCTTCTTGTGTAGGTGGAGGGCTGACAACTTCAGCAACGTCTTCTTGTGTAGGTGGAGGGCTGACAACTTCAGCAATGACTTCCTGGGTAGGTGGCCGGTTGATAAACTCAGCATAGGCTTCCTTGGTAGCAGGTGAATTTTGGATATAATTGACCAAAGCATGCTGTAGTGCATCTCCAAGAACAGACATCCAGTTGCAGTTCGATGGTTGTGCCCCCTGAGGCACTACCTCCATGGCAGTGGAGGAGGACGGTGCTGGAGAAGGAAGGTAGGCTGCAACAGGTGCTGTCTGTGAAGGTGACATAAATGATGAGGAATCCATGGGAGCTGTTGAAGATTGTTCAGGGCACTCTTCTTCAGAATCAGAGTCGTAATTAGATGCAGAAACACGTTCGCTCTGTTGTTGATAATATGCAAGGATCATTTGGGATGCAATATTACAAGAATTGCAATTACATCTGATGTTGTGGTAGGGAGCTGAGCGGTCTTGAATATGTTCAGAGGTGATTCCAGGCAAGGTAAATAGCTCAATTCTTCTGTGTTTGTACTGGTTGCATTGGGTACAGTTGCATTCCCCATGATAAAGGGACTTGCAATGGCGCACCTCTCCATAGAGAGACCATGCCCAATTACCAAGAATGGTAACGGACATGGTTGAACTCTACGGGAATCACTATGAAATTTTCGGTAGGTTACGATGATTATAATCCAGAGGAGTTGTTCACAGCACCGAGTCTAAGCGAACACTGAGACGGAGAGGAATTTGGAACGTTCCAGTCAGAATAATTTTTTCAACTGAAAATTTCGGATATTATTATGTAAATTTATATGAAATTAGACATCATTGAATTTTTATACGCTTATTTTTGGAACTAGAATTACTTTTAAAATAAAAAAACAAAAATATTTCTCGAAATGATTCCCAATTGTAATTTTAATGAATATTTAATTGTATCAAGTTCAAAATCTTTTCTTTCTTTACATTCCTCTAATTCCGCCTAAAGTCTCTGGATGAGTTCTTCAAGATTTCCTTTGGAACTTCGGAAGAAATCCTCTCGGAAGTGATTGATACAAGACTTCCTTCCCTACTTTGAACATTTAATTTCGTCAGTAGATTTTAATCTATAGAAGTAAATATTGATAAATATAATCAATATTATTTTTATAAAAAAGTAAAACATTTTATTAAAACTATTAATAAATATATTAATGTCTAATGACTCAAAATATTGTATAAAATTCTCCTTATTATTTGCTTGAAATGTTTATTCTTATAACTTCTAGAAAGTCTTCTCACTCTTCAGGGATATGAGAGAATGGTTAAATAATATTTTCCCTCTCTATCTGAACATCGTTTTCTTGCTGCTCCATCATCATCATCATCAACTTTTACTTCACAAATTGTTAAGGTTATTTCTTTACGATCTGTTCTATTTTTTTATTAGAAATATACTAAGATATTTATGCTGTATATGTGTGTGTGTGCATATATATTATATATATATATATATATATATATATATATATATATATATATATATATATATATATATGATCGTCGAAGCTATATTAGTCAAAGTCACCCATACTAGATTGAATTTCTAAGAGGGATCAGACTAAAATCTGCATTGGCCAGCGTGGTGAGGAAAAATTTCACATCAATCGTCTTCCAAAAGTGAATCGATATCTATTCCATAACCGATGAACAACGCACAGAAAAAGAAGCTAATAAGTGATAGCGAATATTAAAGACGAAACCTTTATTGAATAATACAACCGTAAATAAAATCTTTCAGTAACAACTTGCATCGTTTGAAGATTACATTACTTAAATTACACTCCATAATATTCCACAGTGTATAAAACTACTTTATCAGACCCTGTACTTAAAAAAAAATAATCTTTCTAGCAAAAATTCATTTTCAACATCAATTCTTAATATTTTTAAGGATTGGTGAAAAAGATATGCTATATTAGAATTAGGATTACTGCATGTTCTCTCTCTCTCTCTCTCTCTCTCTCTCTCTCTCTCTCTCTCTCTCTCTCTCTCTCTCTCTCTCTCTCTCTCTCATTTAATTTAGGTATGTTAAAAAAAAGCGCTTCTCGATAAGAAGCCTAAATATGAAACCCAATTTTTGACACAAGCATTCCGGATGACTTCAGCATTAACTGAGGATAATGCCACGTAATCATATGTGAAATACGCAACATCAAATCACAACCGTAATATTCTGGATTTAGTTGGAATAAGACCGACGGGGAATGAGATCTGACGACAGAAGCCACAAGAAAATGTAAATAGCAAACCAGGTTCAACACATCCGGGAAACTAATCAAACAGGAAGCAGCCTCGAGTGGATGAAAGGAAATGTCTTTTTATTTGTTGCAAGTGGATGACTGTGTAAAAAGATATCCTGCAAGACTAAAGGAAATTGAGGAATCAAACTCAAATTTGACTGAAATATGTTGTAACATAAAACATGGCCATGCATTTATGTTAGTTTAAAAAATAAGACTATTCCAATGTTCGGATTACAGAACAATTTAACTTCTATCAATAAACGATCAAGGTTCAAATGAAAGCCAAAATGAGAGTGTTTCATGTAGTTACTTTCATAATTTATTCCCTGGCTGTACGGTTCAAGGAGGGAAAAGGCTGGACTTACTGTAGGATCACAGTCTGAACAATTTGCAGATCAAATACAAATCCTCACTTATTCAATAAAGAGCAAGTGTCTGGCTATAAACACACACACATATACTGATAATATATATATATATATATATATATATATATATATATATATATATATATATATATATATATATATATATATTTCTTTCGTGAGTGATAGTGGCTGGAAAGTAGTAGTAATACCCTGGTGAGAGGGGCTACCCCGAGAAGTACACTCGGAAACCACTATATCCTACAAATTGCCGAACCAGCGGGTTATAGTTATGAAATCTGCGTGCGAGCATAACTATTTAAATATTTAGCAGTAATTTTTGACGGGCTGCGTATACTAGTATTAAATATAACGCAAGGCTTAACTGTGTTAGCTCTCCACGACAAGTCAAACTTGTTAGATAAGAGAAAATACCTTTTATTAATGTAATATAAACAGCAGTGCTATTGTATGAGATAAAGTTGTATGAGAAAATGGCACTTTTCTTCCATCATATCCGTCTCCTCTTGAAAGCAATCTCAAAGTGAATCCTTCGCCAACAATGAATGCGTCTGAGAAAAAATTCTACTCCATATTATGTACGACTATTCATGACTTGAATACCCATTATCTTTTGGAAAGAATACTTTGGACCTCAATAACAATAGCTCGCTCTTCGACTCTGTTGCTTTTATTGTTTAGGCGTTCTTGTTTATTGAGATCGCTTACTGTAATTCAACTTCGTTGGTGCATTCTAAAATGGAAATATGAAGCATTCAAAACATAAATCGAAAATAGTCCCCTCCCCTGTTCCTGGCTTACAAAGCTATAAAATACTCTAAACAAATGTAAAGTTGGGTCTTCTAAAAAGTAAGTGAACAACAATATAGATAGAAATTTCATTCAAGTTTTCTTAATGCTACCAAACCAAAAGGCAAAAATTTGTTTAGCAATAAATATTCCTGAAATTCCATTATAAGAAATAAATTGTTTAAATTAAAATATACAAAATTAGGACGACCAAAGGGAAACCCTAACATGACCAATCATAAAGCTCTCTGTGACACCCTCCCCCCAACCCAAAAACATTACATCCTTTTCCATTACATCAAACCAAAATTCAATGCAATTGATGGACAGATGATCATGCATTCCTATTCTAATACTCAAAGGGAGTTGCACACATTTCATTCATGTATAGAGCTCCAATTGGAAACTTTCCTTACTTAGCAATCTGTCGGACGGGAGTTCTTGACCCACTCAAACTGCAAAGCTTCTATCAGTGTCTGCACCCTCAGCCTCCTTGTGAGCACTGGATGGGGGGTTGAGAGAGTCTATAAGTCTACCTGATGAGTCATCAGAAGCCATTGCCTGGACCTAGACCAGTCTGGTCCTAGCTTGAAGGAGAAGGGGCTTGGGCACTGATCATATGTATAAGTCTCTCGAATATTGTCCTGTCTCTTGCCAATACATTCATGAGCAACCCTATACAAAGAGTAGGATTAAATCATGTGGAAATTTAAAAAGGATATATAAGAACGAATATAAAATAACTCAAAAGAAGAATAGATTTCACATGTTAGTATTCTCCAGAAATAGACTAAACCATCATTTCGAAACAGCAAAGATATGACCAGATATATTCTGAAATATGAATATAACAATAAAACTCCTCAACCGGAAGATAACTTCAAAATCCTTAGGAAACTGTGTTTATTTTTATCTAAGCATTTAGCAATCATTTTGACGGGTCGCATACACTAGTATTATCATTATTATTATTATTACTTGCTAAGCTACAACCGCAGTTGGAAAAGCAGCATGCTATAAGCCCAGGGGCTCCAACAGGGAAAATAGCCCACTGGGGGAAGGAAACCGGGAAAAATAAAATATTAAAAACAGTAACATTAAAATAAATATCTCCCATATAAACTATTAAAACTTTAACAAAACAAGCGGTAGAGAAATAAGATAGAATAGTGTGACCGAGTGTACCCTTAAACAAGAGAGTAGTAGGTTGGCTAGGGCACCAGCCACCCGTTGAGATACTACCACTAGAGAGTGATGGGGTCCTTTGACTGGCCAGACAGTATTACATTTGGTCCTTCTCTCTGGTTACGGTTCACTTTCCCTTTGCCTACACATACACCGAATAGTCTGGCCTATTCTTTACAGATTCTCCTCTGTCCTCATACACCTGACAACACTGAAATTACCAAACAATTCTTTTTCTTTCAAGGGGTTACTGCACTGTGGTTGTTCACTGGCTGCTATCCTCTTGTTAAGGGTAGAAGAGACTCTTTAGCTATGGTAAGCAGCTCTTCTAGGAGAAGGATACTCCGAAATCAAACCATTGTTCTCTAATCTTGGGTAGTGCCATAGCCTCTGTACAATGGTCTTCCACTGCCTTGGGTTGGAGTTCTATTGCTTGAGGGTACACTCGGGCACGCTGTCCTGTCATCTTTCTCTTTCTCCATGTTTTGTTGAAGTTTTTATAGTTTATGTAGGAGATATTGATTTAAATGTTGTTACTCTTCTCAAAAATTTTATTTTTCTTTGTTTCCTTTCCTCACTAGGCTATTTTCCCTGTTGGAGCCCTGGGTTTATAGCATCCTCCTTTTCCAACTAAGGTTGTAGCTTAGCAAGCAATAATAATAATAATAACTCTAACCCAAGACAGTGGAAGACCATGGTACAAAGGCTATGGCACTACCCAAGACTAGAGAACAATGGCTTGACTTTGAAGTGTCCTTCTCCTAGAAGAACTGCTTACCATAGCTAAGGAGTCCCTTCTACCCTTACCAAGAGGAAAAGGGCCCCTGAACGATTACAGTGCAGTAACCGCTTGTGTGAAAAAGAATGGTTTGGTAATCTAAGTGTTGTCAGGTGTATGAGGATAGATGAGAATATGTAAAGAATAGGCCACACTATTCGGTTTGTGTATGTAGGCAAAAGGAAAATGAACCGTAACCAGAAAGAAGGATCCAATGTAGTACTGTCTGGCCATTCATAAGACCCCATAAATCTCTAGCGGTAGTATCTCAACAGGTGGCTGGTGTCAACCTACTACCTACTAGTACGTCATAAACGATTACAAGCCATTGTGAAGATTTGTGAAGGGCATTACGATTGCCTAGAAGGGAAGAGTTTAGTCAATAATATCTTAATAATAAGACTTGCATGAAAAGATGCTGAAAGATATGAATCCTAATATACATTTTCTGCAATTCTTAGAGCCAAGCAGTTAGATCAGTCTATGCCAAAACAAATATTTGAAGTTATATTTCACATAAATCTAGAATAGGCACTTGGTCCCTTTTTAATTGTGTTGTATGTGTTTACTGATTGAAGGGATTACGAACGAAATCTATTTGAATTGTAATATGGAGATGATAACTTGGTTGAGACAGAGTCTGGAGGAGAATTCCAGAAAAGGATAAAGTGGCAGGAATCTCTTGGATGGGCTGGTATGAAGGCCATGAGTAAACCTGAGTATATGGTGTCCAGCTAGCTGGAGGGGGATATAATATTTATTAGACACTAGTGTACGCGACCCGTGAAAATTACGACTATTATAATTAGACAGATATGAGCAGAGACACAACCATTCCCAACACCACCCTTTACTAACTACAACACGGAAGTTTCAGAGGGATGGGGAGAGGCCGAGTTATATATGTGGCAATACCGATGAGCATCACCGGAAAAAACTATATATATATATATATATATATATATATATATATATATATATATATATATATATATATATACACTTGCTCTTGGTTATAAAGGGGAAATTATAAAAGAAGAGGCCTAAGTTTGAAGCTGGTAGTGAATTTCAAATACTCGGGATCTAATTTACTGTACATAGAGCCAAGAGGGAAGGTGGGTAGCTGGGGAAATTGAGGAAGTGACAAGAGTAGAGAAGGAAAACGAAGCGCAAAATAAAATCAACAGGATAAATTAATCACGAAATTTCCTGTATATGCAATATCATTTGAAAAACAACGCGTCTGTTGTAATGAGAAAAAAAAAACAGCTATATTACAATATATAATAGTGGCAGTGGTATTTTAGACTTTAAATGAACGTCACTGACTATGTCTTAATCACGTGCAAAACCTTTCTCGGTTTTTGGCCGTCTATTCATAATCTAACTATAACGACGTACTGCTAATGAGCATTTCTCTCATCAAGATAAGACCTGGATCTTGGAGTGTATGTAATTACAGAGTTTATCTTTCGAGTCGTCAAGCAATGAGAAATCGTTTTCAACGTCATGACAAGGTGAGAAATAAAGCGGAACTTTCTATCTTTACCTGACAATTTATATAATGGTAAAATATTTCTTTCGATTTAATTCTTTGTTTAAATTCAAAGGATTTTTCTTTCAATAAGTAGCTTAATGGTGCTTTTGTTTTTGAAAAACATGATCTACTACATTATAGTTTCATCTCCCTTTAACCTGTTTGCACAGTAACTTTAAACACACGTTCGCATTGGAGTATACGTATGAACAAACATACACAAGTATGTTGCTTGGATAAGATTTCCAAAACAAATTAAAAAAGCGTTAGCAACTTTTCAAGTCTTTCAGTTACATAAACAAAAAGTAGAAAAAATATTCGCCAGAAATGAAGCGATCATTCAAAATAATAACTTGTCATTATAGAGTAAATTGAAAATGGATAAAAAAAAAATATTGTGCAAGTGAGAGGGAGATACGTATGGGTCTTTGTACATATCTAAATATCTAAATATTTAGCAGCAATTTTTGAAGGGTTGCGTACACTAGAAGAAAATGATATATAAACTTGATTTCTCTATAAGATGCATGAATATGCAAATTTACAATTTCACAAATACTCAATCAAGAAACTAATGGGGAAAATCCCTAGTTTCCGCTGTCTTCCAACAAAGCCCAATAAACATTAATAATAATAATAATAATAATAATAATAATAATAATAATAATAATAATAATAATAATAATAATAATCAGTAACAATAATCGTAAAAACTAAATAAAATCTACATTATTCCATCATCTTCCCACATCTAATAATGATCCAAAATTCAATGTTAAATTTATGTCGAACGCAATAAATAACAATTGATAAAATAAAATACACACGTAATTTTAGCTTGTCTTTCCCTACTCATCCAGAACTGCTGTTATCTCAGATATGGGAATCCTTTCGGGAACCATTCCAGCTTTTTGTTGGCTGGGTCTTTTGTCCCTCGAAATGAGATCTATTGTTCCAAAGATACTTCTGTTGTCTTCTTGCAAACGGGGTTTACCTATCTGGACGAATCTCTCCATGACTTATGGGTCATTGTGTATCTGATCGTGCGGTAGAACTGTAAAATCTTTCACTGACTAAATAATAAAAACAGAAATAACGAGAACTATCTTACAGTAGTTATTACAAATAGGAATAATGGTAACTTTCTTACAGTAGTTATTACCTTAACGAAATGGGATTTAACATTAACGAATCTATAATATCTTTTCAAAAAAGAGGTAAAGACAAAGGTGCAGATGAACACACACACACCCACAGATAATACACACATACTGTACGGGGTGTGTGTGTATGTGTATATATATATATATATATATATATATATATATATATATATATATATATATATATATATATATATGTATATATATATCTATATCTATATCTATAAATATATATATATATATATATATATATATATATATATATATATATATATATATACACGCATATGTGTGTATATCAGA
Organism: Palaemon carinicauda; assembly: GCF_036898095.1. NCBI lineage: Eukaryota > Metazoa > Arthropoda > Malacostraca > Decapoda > Palaemonidae > Palaemon > Palaemon carinicauda. Next base: position 94,088,319 of record NC_090727.1, on the reverse strand, counting down.
GAGAGAGAGAGAGAGAGAGAGAGAGAGAGAGAGAGAGAGAGAGAGAGAGAGAGAGAGAGAGAGAGAGCAATGATAGTTGTCAAAGACCACACAATATTCAAGTGTCTACTCTAGTGTGAAGGTATTTGTTTTGGTCTCGAGTTACGACACCACACCACTCTCTGCCCAATAACTAAACACTACAAGATAATGAGAGTTTACTTCATTAGTTTACAAAGTTAATACAATGGTGTGAGTGTATATACATACATACATATATATATATATATATATATATATATATATATATATATATATATATATATATATATGACTATAGACTACAATATACATGCATGTGCACAAATGTGTATAGACTCTCTTTCGGGAAATCAGTTAAAACACAATTCATTCGAATTACCTGTAAACTTAGTTAATAATAACAAAGGTGAAGTTTTATGAACTGTGAAATCAATATTGAACATAAACATTTGTGAAGAATATTCTCTTTTGTGGTATTAGAGAGAAGAGACACTTTAGCTATGGTAAGCAGCTCTTCTACAAGAAGGACACTCCAAAATCAAACCATTGTTCTCCAGTCTTGGATAGTGCCATAGCCTTTGTATTATGGTCTTCCACTGTCTTGGGTTAGAGTTCATTTCCTTTCCTCACAGGGCTATTTTCCCAATTGCAGCCCCAAGGCGTATAGCATTCTGCTTTTCTAACTAGGGTTGTAGCTTAGCAAGTAATAATAATAATAATAATAATAATAATAATAATAATAATAATAATATTAATTTAATATTAGGAGGCATACTTCAAAACTACCATTGCATCATCTTAGCTTCCTTTTTTACATTATTTACAAGAAATACTTTCTTCTTCATATCAAATGTGCAGGGAGATTATTGAACATGATATAAGCTTTGTAAGATTTATAAATCATTTATGATAAAATGTGATTACATATTTCCTTCTTCCCGTTGTGCAATAGTAACTAAACCCTTAGAATGATGTACAGTCATATCCACACCAATTCATCCACTCCATTATCCCCATTATCCACACACTCACACTGATAAGCCTCCTTCCAAGAACGACCATCAATTATGAGGTAATGGTGAAGTTAATGGGAGTCCTAAAAGGCTTTCTTCTTTTCTCTTGAGTTTCATTCTCATTCCTTTTTCTGAATAATGACTTTCAACATCTTTCACGGCGTTTCTTTTATCTATGTTCTTTAAGCTTTTATTTATTTATTTTTTTTCCTAATTTCCAATAAATACTCTTTTACGTAGTTGATAAATACCTAGATCGGATCTTCTGTAGTTGGATGGAACGGACCTGGTCAGTAATTAAAATATTGGTAAATATTTCTTATAGCACAATATTCATATTAAATAAATAAGAAATGTTTCTGGTATATTTATATGTTCTTTGAACTGTACTGAGGCAAATACTCAGCAAATATCAATATTTTTTCAAATTTTAGATCTTTCAAAAATCCAAAAGTTGTGACAGAAAACACACATTTTAAAAGGGAAACGCACACACGACCACCACCTAACCTAAGGTTCCCCACCTAACCTAACCTAGGAGCAGTATCTTTACCTACTTACTAACTGGGGGAGGCACTACCCCGGTCTTCTAGAATGGGTTTTCTTTGCTTATCCTAAGAATAAGACACAACCGAAACATAAACCATAGCGTCAAAAATGGGGATCCTTTTGAACAACGATTCAAAATGCTCAATAATTACTAATAATTCTTTCAAATGAACCCCATCAAAACGAACCAATTGTCCCGGGAAGAGAACCTTCATATATTTTTCAGTCATCAAGTTAACAAAGACACAAACAGACACGCGAATCAGAAGTCTGCGATCCATAAGAATTTGATTAACGATTACAAAAACTGGTATAGAAAAAAAAAAGAACTTACACCAAGAAAGAAATTGTAAAAATAATTTAATTTTCACATTCTAATTTCAGTCTGTAAACTGTTATTCACGTTTGCAATGATTAAATATTCTCTGGCCTAGACCAAAATCTATCAGATGCGATCTTGATTCCTTAAAAGAGATTTCCCCCCCCCCCCCCCCCGCGGTAAACTCATTTACCCTTCAAAAAGTGAGACTCCTCAATGCCTTAAACTCTTCTCGATATCGACCCTACACATACAAGTATAACCACTTCTTCAAGAAGCATTATTAAACGTTTGGAAATCGATAAACAGGTGGGGAAAATGCTTCATTTCATATTACCTATTCTCTTCTTTCTCTCTTATAACACTGTCATAATTATAATAACAAAAATATTACTAAAATATAATAACTAGGAAGGTATTTATTCTAGCATATCAAGGTTCATATAAAAATTCATAATATTATAAAAGATGAAGGAATACGTAAAGTGAAAATAATGGGAATAATGTAAAATATACAGGCATTTAACAAATCTCCACTTGGAAAACAAAATAAAATATCTGCTATTCACAGAGAGAGAGAGAGAGAGAGAGAGAGAGAGAGAGAGAGAGAGAGAGAGAGAGAGAGAGAGATTCTGAAGATCTCCGGGATCATGAGAGATTTGGATTGTGCCAACTGTTCGCTTATCGTTCTTTCACTGATGTAACTTCAATTTCCTCTTACGCTGCCATCTCTCAAGGCTTCTTAGACGCTAGGAATTTTCAAAGAGATTTTTTTCTCAAGTCTTAAGACTTTCAACATAAAAACTCCTCAAATCTTCATGGGGAAATTCAGCGACCTTGCATGATAACATGAATTCAACCGAGATTGACCTTTATGGTTTGAAGGCCGCCCATGAAAGGCACAGGCAGAGGCACGGGACAGTGACAATGTTCTAGCTAGCGGGACAACGCCCTAGAGACTGACCATATTCAGTATACATTCGATCAGCACCCAAGCCCCATTTAAATATATATCTTATATATATATATATATATATATATATATATATATATATATATATATATATATATATATATACATATATATGTGTATATATATACATAAATATACAAATATAAACATATTTATATACATATATACACATCTATCTATATTATATATATATTTATATGTATATATACATATATATACACATTATATATATATATATATATATATATATATATATATATATATATATGTATACACACATATATATACATACATATATATATATATATATATATATATATATATATATATATATATATT
>NC_090727.1:94065105-94080105 GCF_036898095.1 Palaemon carinicauda | reverse complement strand
TGTGACTGTTCGATGGAAATTCTAGGCTTGATATTCAGGCTAAGGAATGGAAATGTTTATAGGCCTAATGAATACGGAGTATTGAATTTGAGGTTGAAAAGTCTTTATCTTTAAAGCACATCTCAGTGACACAGTGTTCAGACTAAACTTCCGACCCCTGAAAGGTCGACTTGATATCGTTCTTGTAAATAATATGTTTTAATCGTTTAAGACTTCTTGCAACACACCAGAGAACCCGCTGCTTCCTAATAAGCTATTGCTGAGCCATAATTGAAAACAAGGTTCCTAACAGCTATACTCTCATTGCAAAGTATCGACTCTAGAAGAGTTTAGCAATTCAAGTAACTGTCTGCTTCTTTCGACCTCATTATCCCCATTGTATAACAGGGTCGGCCTCTCGAGTCTACTCTTCGAATCTATTTATTTGATTTTCCTCTTTGGTACAGTACATTAAAACAAAATTTTAATCAATGATTTTATAAATAAATTATCTTTTTAAAATCATATTTAAATAGGAATAGTGTTATCCAGTTTTGTCTTTTAAAAGTTAATAAAGAGATTCATATTGTGTTGACTCGAAAATTAAGTAAAGGGACAATGTGCTTTATCCAGCGAGGGATCTGACAGTACACAATAACTTTCAGCGGGTGCCTCCCACTGGCCATCAAAATACTGATCTATTTGCTAAAAGAATATTCAAAATTCATAAATAGCTATAATGATGATTATTATGAAAGGCAACTAAATTCTTAATTATCAAACTTTATAAAAAAATTATGAATTTATCAACAAATCTATAAACTTTACATAAAATGTTCGAGTCTTCTTAAATGGAGAATATTTACCGATAAGTAATGGCAGTGATGTCTGTATCGTCCTGGATAACCTAAAGTAAAGAGACTCGGGTTTTCCGAGAGTCCTGGGTCGGGTCAAGCCCTAAGAAATCGACTCCGTTGAGGATCCTTCCTCTTAGGTGTCTTCCGATTTAGGACTACCTCTCGGTTTGGGGTTCCGAGACAGGCAGGATAGAAAGAGAGTATCCTGCCACTGACGTCCCCCGGTTATCCAGCAAATCAGCAACAGGCTTTCTTTGGTCTGGTGTTGAATTCTCTCTCTCTCTCTCTCTCTCTCTCTCTCTCTCTCTCGCTCTCTCTCTCATTAGTAACCCTTTCTTATCCTTTTCCTTCTTCTCTTCCTCTACTAATAAAGGGCACGAGGTGGGGGGGGGGATTCCCGTCTACAGTATGCAGCCAGACTGTTGCTATTTATTTATTATTGCATTGGACAGCGTTGAACATAACTTGTCACTTAGTAATAAATCTTATATTTCACTTTGTAAACATGTGTATGAATGCACAAAGTTGCTCAACTGTTATGAAAAATGTTATTATTGAAAAAATATTAGATAGTTAAAACAATTGTGCTACAATAATATTTCAGAAAAAAAAAGGTAATACATTAATGAAACACGAATCCCTCTGAACACCCTGATTCCGTGAGACTATTCCTGGAACTGTGTCTGTAGATAGTCGGAGTGGGAAAGAGGGCTTCAAGAGGGAAAATAATCTAAGCTTAGTCCTGTTGTCTAATAATAATAACCATCTATGCATTTGGGTTATCAATTCAAAGTTATTACTTGATTTTGCTTATGTCGTTTTGTGTATGAAGCAAAAGGTAGTTAGGGTCGTGGTTTCGAAACTTGCAATAAATGATTTCAAGCCAAAGCTTAGGTAACTGTCAACGCTGCCTATATAGGTCTAATCTCTTGAGGAGTTTATTAAGGGAGAAGTAATAATGATAAATGAATAAGTAAATAAGCGAAGTGGTGTGTTATCTTCGGTACCAGAAATACAATTAAATCTACCTATATTATCCAACTTTAATTTACGAACGGAAAGCTATAATCGGGTCAGACATATTCCCCCACACCTTTAATGGGCAGATTCTACAATAGCAACATATCTCGAACAACAACAACAACAACAACAACAACAACAACAGTAATAACACTTTCACCCCCTTTTGTATCCCCATTCACAAAGTGTGATTATATATATATATATATATATATATGTATATATATACATATATATATGTATATATATACACATACATATATATATATATATATATATATATATATTCGCCTAAAACAGGTCGTTTACATAGTGGTAGAAATTCATATTACTGTAAATACATGTTAGGGTGACACAAAGCCAATTTATTGGGAGTTAAATGGCAGGACAGGATTAGAAATGAAACTATATGCGAGATTACTCGAGTGCCATTTGAGGATAAGATCATGGTGAGGAGAAGGTGCAATGGTTTGGGCATACTCTTTGCCCTCCCCAAGAGAGATTATAGTCCATTTCTTTTAGCGATGCATATTTGCACCGACTCGCAGCGGTGCCCTTCTAGCTCGGAAAAGTTTCGTGATCGCTGATTGGTTGGATTATCTCGTCCAACTAATCAGCGATCCGGAAACTTTTCCGAGCTAAAAGGGAACCGCTGCAAGTCGGTGAAAATATGCATCGCTAAAAGAAATGGACTATAGTTCACCAAGTTTTCAACTGGGCTCCAGCATTGATTTAAAAGCTCAGGTTAGACAATTGGCGAAATCTAACCGAGGCCCTTTGCATCAATAGGCGTAGGAAGAGATGGTAATTTTATATATATATATATATATATATATATATGTATATATAATGAAACACATACACTTATAAGCATGTGTATATTATCATAAATGAAAATGTGTATATGTATGTATATATATATATATATATATATATATATATATATAATATATATATATATATATATATACACACACCCACACACATATATATATATATATATATATACATATGTGTGTTTGCGTTTGTTTAAAATTTACTGTTGATGTCTATTTGCTATTAAATAATAGGAAATAGCAAAAATATCTATTTATATATAACACATATAGCCGTTTTTAGTTTATTGCAAGAAAAAGGTATCAGAGATGTCACAATTCTTGTCTAGAACTTGTCTAAAGAGAGAGATATTATCATCACTTATATGGTTGTTGATAAGAAGAAAGTTGTATGTAGGAACAGGAAGTCCCGACTGAATAATTTAGACCCATGCTTAGCAAAAATCATGTTTTTATCTCCCGTGAGAGAGAGAGAGAGAGAGAGAGAGAGAGAGAGAGAGAGACCCTATATCAGGGGTTGTATCATATGATCATATTTAAAGATTGATTAGGTTGCCTAGCGTCGCAACTACAAAGGTCATTGACACTAGGCGGCGTCATAACTGCCAGGGTCACTGACGCCTCAAGGTAGAATGAAACGCAGTAAAGAAAAGAGTATTTAATCATCATATCATATCCCTGAAGACGGAGAGGAATTTGGAACGTTCTAGTCAGAATAATTTTTTCAACTGAAAATTTCTGAGATCATTATGTAAATTTATAGGAAATTAGACATCATTGAATCTTTATACGCTAATTTTTGGAATTAGAATTACTTTCTCAATAAAGAAACAAAAATACTTTTCTAAATGATTCCTAATTGTAATTTTAATGAATATTTAATGTTATCAAGTTGAATTTTTTTTCTTCACATTTCTCTAATTCCGCCTAAAGTCTCTGGACGAGTTCTTCATGATTTCCTTTGGAACTTCGGAAGAAATTCGCTCGGAAGTGATTGATACAAGACTTCCTTCATTACATTAAACGTATAATTTCGTAGAGTAGATTTTAATTTATAGAAGAAAATATTGATAGATATAATCAATATTATTTTTATCTAAAAGTCTTCTTGTTTTTCAAGGATATGAGAGAATGATTAAATAATATTTTCGCTCTCTGTCTGTACATCGGTTTCTTGCTGCTCCATCATCATCATCAACTTTTACTTCACAAATTGTTGAGGTTATTCCTTTACGCTGTGTTCTATTTTGTTTATTAGAAATATACTACGATATTTAAGCTGTGTGTATATATATGGTCGTCGAAGTTGTCCTAGTCAAAGTCCCCCATACTAGATTGAATTTCTAAGAGCGCTCAGACTAAAATCTCACAATATCGCCAATCTTCAGAGGCCAGCGTGGCGATGAAAAATGGCTGGGCGTTCAAGTAAAAACTCGATGTAGTTGCCCTGTAATGTCAGGTTAGGCCTACAATACAATGCTCTATAGACGCAGGAGCTGTAATGTTATATAGTCCTACAATGCAACGCTTAAAACATATAGATGCAGAAGCTGCCATGTGGGATAGGCCTACAATGCAATGCTTAAAGCATATAGATAATTTAAAAGGAAAACATGACGGTGTTTTTATGCTTTGACATCACCGCACTTGAAGGATCACAGTCTTTAGGCCGACGCAATACGAGCTGGCGGTTAACTGACTGTTGGTTGAAACTCGCTTATTAAGCCATTTTCTAATCCTGCTTTCTAGTTTGTCCTTTTCCTTATTTCTTCATCTGTGGCTTTGATCTAACTGATTTTAATCTTTTATTAACGTCTTTAAATTGTCTATGGATAATTGAAACACTTAGGATTTCCTCTGTTTCTTTCATGTAGCCGCTTCTCTCACTCCGAGCAACTTGCACGAAAGCAAATTATCTCCTCGATTTCAAGGACAAAAATGCTCATACAATTACTTATCCCATATAGAAATTATTAATTCCCTTAGTAGAAATATATTATTTTGATAAATATATAATTCATATTAGTTTTGGAATGGAATTTCAATTTCGAGGCTTTTAAAACTAAGGAGTCACATAGAAATTCAAAATATCGATATATCATGAAATTATTTTGATGGTTTCTGCGCGTGGAAGTCACTGTCATTCGTCGATCCATCCCGATTCCCTTGTTGTGTTAATGTTAATTCTTATATCAACCATTATCATTATTAATAAATCCTGCATATTATTCATAGCATAAAACTGTTATAGTGATCTTAGGCCTTCTTCTTCGTCTATTACTATTATTATTATTATTATTATTATTATTATTATTACTATTATTAGTGTATGTGACCCGTCAAAAACGAGGGCTAAATCTTTAGACAGATATGCACACACATGCACTCCCTTTTCCCCATGGTATGACTACTCCCACTCCCCCCAACCAATAGGACGGGGAGAGCTCAGTGTAACCAAAAAGATTATATATATATATATATATATATATATATATATATATATATATATATATATATATATATATATACACACACACACATATATATATATATATATACATATATATATATATATATATATATATATATATATATAGAGCCATACACTTGCTCATTATTATATACGGGGGATTATTATTATTTATATTATTATTATTATTATTATTATTATCATTATTATTATTATCATCATTATTATCATTATATTATCATTATTATTATTATTATTATTATTATCATTATTACCTCCACCAACGAAATTTGCGTGTGTTTGCGTTGGTTTGTGAATAGCTACCCGGCCACAATTTTAATCGTAGATTAATGGATTTTGTAAAGATTAACTGTTATATAAAAAACTGGAAATGATTAAATTTTGGAAGGACATGGTCAAAGGTCAAGGTCACCTTCAAGTGAAATCTTTAATGCACGTAATCAGCCATAAATTTGAACATCGTTGTCACAGACTTCAAACTTTGTTCATACTTGAGTGTATGAAAATCCATGTTAAGGTCAATGTTCAAGGTCAACGTTAAGCAAAAGGTCGAGAAATAAGCTGCCGCATGGAGGTCTGCGCTCCAGTGAGTGCCCCTCTAGTTATTATTATTATTATTATTATTATTATTATTATTATTATTATTATTATTGTCATTATAATCCAAAGTCTCGGAGCAGGGTAGCAAACAAGCACGGAAACGAAAAGACGTAAAGAATCAACTAAAACATATGTAATCATGATACCAAATTTCCCATCAATGTGTGAGGCTGACCGTAATGACATCTTGTACTTTCCCTCAATGTTTCTGTCCTATTGATGTTACCTGGGAAGGAAGCAATAGAAAATGAGATCAGAAGTTACAATACAATAGCAAAGTTTCTTTAAAGTTATAATTGGATGTAAGTTAGAAAGAGAAAGAATTACCTGTATCATCAAGTTGGTTAAACACATCTAACGCAGAGAGAGAGAGAGAGAGAGAGAGAGAGAGAGAGAGAGAGAGAGAGAGAGAGAGAGAGATTCCTTGATCAGTCAATATCACATTGTAATGGACCTTATGATGTAAAACCTTCGGCGATACCATCTAACTGAATCCTTCTTATGTTTTCTATCATAAACCTTTAATATTATCATAAGATATTTATCATAAGAAAATATTTTTCCTAAAACCACAAATTATGTAATTACCAGGTTATCTAATTCTATAAATTCTTCGAACCACCAAAATATAATTCTATTGATACTCAATGACTTGAATTTTTCTTTTTTATTATTATTATTAAAATGGGTTTGATTCAATAAAATGAGACAAAGGATTTGATTCCGCCAATGTTGACCAAATCAGATCATCCTGGACCTAGTAATTAGTAAACTATGTTGGGTCGGAGTCAATGAGCAAGTTATCGAGTAAGCAGATTGATCCTGAATTGATCCCAGAAGACGGAAAATTTAGTCCTTAAGAAGAAAATGAATTTGCTTTACGGTGTCCATGTATGGCTCGTAGCTTGATGCTGTCCACTAGTTCACCCAGCTGGAAAATGAGTGTCATTATTTACAGCTGTCATAGCAATCGGCGTTAGCGTTAAAACCTCACTATACAGACATAATTGATAGCACCTCGCCTACCAGAGGGACAACAGGCTTATGGTATATGACACACACACACGCCTACACAAACATACACACACCCATGGTTCGGCATCTAAGGACAATTATATAAGAAAAGAAATATGTCCAAAGTGTGTGTGTATATATATATATATATATATATATATATATATATATATATATATATATATATATATATATATATATATATATACCTATGGGTTAACTTCAAAGAAAAAGTATGAATTATGTTGAACATTCATACTTTTTAAATTTTATCATCAGCTTTAGCTAACTAAACAGTTAGTAATATTAATAACATCAACATCACGTAAGTTCCATCGAGAAAATATCCCACCAAACCACAGTAATAAACTGACATTTTGGACGCCACGAAATGTGTTGACAGAAAACTTCGGATTGACAGCGGTGAAATGAAAAGGCCAAAGAAGCTCTCGTAGGATTCTGACTTTCCTCGTAAGATGACAGTTCCGTGTCTGACTACTTCATTCCTTTATTCGAACAGAATGCGTTTGAAATTGTGAATGGTATGTGTGGGAGGCTATGCAATAATGTGATACTATCTGTATAGCCTTTCTCTCTCTCTCTCTCTCTCTCTCTCTCTCTCTCTCTCTCTGTCTCATTGACTAGTGTACGTGACCCGTAATAAATGACTGCTAAATATGTATGCAGATATACACACACGCACAAAGATTACCCCCCCCCCTTTCCCTAACGATAACACGGTTGTTTGCGCAATTTGTGGGATATTGTAGCTGCCGAGTGTACCTCTTGGGGTAACCACCCCCTCACCAGGGTATGACTACTCCCTTTCCTCCTCCCAAAAGGGCTGGGAGAGACCGAGTGGTTATATCACTCAGCGTCACAGGAAGATATATATATATATATATATATATATATATATATATTATATATATATTTATATATTTATATATATATACTTATATATATATATATATATATATATATATATATATATATATATATATATATATATATATATATATATACTTATATATATATTTATATATTTATATATATATATATATATATATATATATATATATATATATATATATATATATATATATATACTTATACTTAAATATATATCATTGGAAGGATAAACGATTAATTAGGTAGAATCATTTAAGTATTTAGAAACTATGATCTCCAATACAGGATTCTTTAGAATTATAGTTTAGTGAGCGATTGAAAAAAGGCAAATCAGACAATGGTTAGGTTAATTAAAATTTGGAATGTCTCAAATCGCCTGAAACTACATATAAAAATCAGACTATATATCAGCTTAGTGAGATCGGTGTTACTCTATGGACATGATTAATGATATGACAATAGATTTAGTAGATTTGAGAACATACCCTGAAAAGGATATTAGAAGTTAAATGGTAGGACAGCATTAAAAATGAAACTATAAGAGAGATTACTCGAGTGCCATATGTGGATGGGATCATGATGAGGGTTAGATGGAGATGGTTTGGGCATGCTCTTCGCACTCCCCAAGAGTGATTAGTTCACCAAACGTTCAGCTGGGCTTCACAAGCAACTAGAAGAGTTGGAAGGCCCAGATCTACATGGTGAGGACTATGAAGAGCGAGGTTGGAGATGATGAATGGAGAGGTATTGAAATAAAAGCTCAAGAGGGAGACGACTGGTGAAATCTTACCGAGGTCCTTTGCGTCAATAGGCGTAGGAGGAGATGATGATGAAGATGATTATTATCATTATTATTATTATTATTATTATTATTATTATTATTATTATTATTATTATTATTATTATTATCGCAGCTGCAACCCTATCGTCAAGAGATGAAAAAAATATAACTAAAAGACTACAGTTTTCAGTCAAGTATATATAACGACACAAGTGATCCAAAAAGAAGTTTAGGAAATATTCATGAGACAAGTTTAAGGTCTCAGGATTACAAGCTGTAACATAAAACACAAACTGTCTTCCTATGGGAATCCCGACGGTAAAAAGTTTTCTCTTTTCTCCAAAAAGTTTTGTCCAGTGCAGTTAGTTAATCGAGAGAGAGAGAGAGAGAGAGAGAGAGAGAGAGAGAGAGAGAGAGAGAGAGAGAGAGAGAGAGAGAGAGAGAGCTTTGTTATTTTTCGTTCACTCACATCCGGCTATTCTAAGTAAGGTTGTGGCTTGGCTATTAATAATAAAAATTATAGTAAAAATAATAATAATAATAATAATAATAATAATAATAATAATAATAATAATAATAATAATAATAATGCCTTTTGTGTACATAATGAACATTTTCCCACTCTTTTGATAACAACATTGCAGATTCTAATGGAGTTTGACATGAACATTTTCCCACTCTTTTGATAACAACATTGCAGATTCTAATGGAGTTTGACATGAACATTTTCCCACTCTTTTGATAACAACATTGCAGATTCTAATGGAGTTTGACAATGGTGACAGCATAATCTAGATTTTTTTTCTTTCAGCATCTGACAAATACTGAAGTATCCATTACGGTTAAAAAAATTCCCATTGCTTCCATGTCACAGAATTTTTCTTTCAAGCAAAATGTCAATATTTTACTCTCGGAATTTAGAAATTACTCTATTCCACTAGTATAATTGTTGCCTAAATCGATTTTAGGTTGCATTAGCAATATACCATGTACATCTTTGAGAGAATCTTCCAACACAAGGTTATCAAACCTTTTTTTTTTTCTAAGATATAAGACCAAATGGGAAGTTACTTCTATAAATGAAAAATTGAGCACAGAATTGGAAAAAGTAAACTTTGAACGTTTTAAATCATCTCTTGATCAATTGGGAAACTACATAAAATTCAACATTTAATCATACTTCCAGCGTAATTAGGATAATTCTACTTCACACAATTTTCTAATAAATCAATCCGATATTTTCTAGCCTGTATTTACTCCTCAATAACAATTTTACCAATTCATATCAAATTATTAGTTTTCCCCTATTTCTTCAGGGATCTTAGAGGGACTTTTCTAGATATTAAAAAAAAACATTATTTGAAATTATAAGCGGAAACCAGCTTCTGAAAATTACATATGTAGCCAAAAATTATTTACCAAAATGCATTATACTATAGTGGGTAAAATCCATAGCCTACATTACCTATGAAAAAACTTTAATACTCTATAAAATCAATTATTTCTTAGTATAAACAAATTTTTGCTTTCCCCGTAAATTTTGTAATTTAAAATTGACTATAGTCTGTAACCAGTACTGTCACTATTCTATAATATATATGATTTAAAAAAATCTGCATGATAATATATATGCAATATCGTGTAGAAAGCACACTGTTGAAATGCAAGAATGAAAAATGCGGCATCTCATAAACTTTAAGAAAAAAGCTCCAAGATATTTTCCAAAGATGATTACATAAAATGATCCCATTTATCTCCGCCAATCGCAACCACACATTCTTGCATAAGCCAAAGGGAGACAGACAGTTAAAATGAAAACAAAAACAAAACAACTTCCAAATGTAAAAGGTGTCGGTAAACACTGAGGCTCCTGAAAAGATTCTTCGGCACTTCCGGCCCTTTTGGTAACAAAGCCCTCTTAGGACACTAATTTAACGAAACTCACTACAAACCTTCAACTTCTGCATTAAAAATAGGCAGGAGGTTGAGCACGATTTTATGAGTTGTTGAAAGCTTTTCAGCGTAATTGCATACACATAGAAAACGAGCGAGCCCATACAAACATACATATTTACACAGACACACACAAATACGCACACATTATATATATATATATATATATATATATATATATATATATATATATATATATATATATGTGTGTGTGTGTGTGTGTGTGTGTGTGTGTAAATATGCATATATGATGCCATTAATATATTTATATATATCTATATCTATATATATATATATATATATATATATATATATATATATATATATATATATATATAGGCATTGAACTTGTCACTTGACACAAGATTATAATAAATTATCTTAGAGCCAAATACTCTGTGGAATGCTCAATGCGTTCTACTCACAAAATCCTTGGTATTGAATCGAGTGATGGCCATTACCAGGTTATTGAAATTGCTAAAATAAAAATTCATTATATAATAACTTATGCTATACAAAAAGGTCAATCGGACAGACGATTATCCGTGAGTCATCCTTTTGGGCTCATCACGCTCCCTACAATTTCATTCAAGAACCCAAGTGATGAAAGGGAGATATACAGTAGGTTTTTGTCGACGTTATCCATTTGATAAAACTAATCAGAAATACCCTAATTGATTCAGTTTTTTGCTGAAGCGGTGATTTCATTCATGACAAAAGCATCCGTGAAAATTTGGTAAAATCTAGTACAGAATATGGGCTAGCTTATAAGATTAATGAATTCCATATATCTGTTAATGGACAGCACAGGCAACGTGTCAAGTACTTTGTGCAGTTATTGTCGTCTTCTTGTGCAAGCGCTTAAAAGTATTTGTGAGGAAGAGGTCTGCTGAAATCCAATAACTAACAAGCTACCTCTGAATTTGCGACTGTAATGAAGTAATGAATTCAAATATGTATGGCAATATACCAGAGTAATAGTTTTGGGATTAATAAAAAATTTCAAATTAGTGCATTGAAAAAGTCATAAAGGTAACTACTTTAAAAAAGTAAAATCACAAAAACGATCACCCTAATGCTGTTGAATTTTAAGGTTAGGCTTAGGTCACTGATTCTTGGAAAAATTGTCAAAAATATTAGTGAAAAAAAAAAATGTCATGTCAAAGAGTAACAATCAAATGAGTCTGCATGCAATTAAAAAAAAAATATTGGCATTAAAGATATACGTGACCTGCTCATTGTTTAAATGTTTAGATTATGAACTCTCTTCAGAAGATATAAACATTCAGATTCTGGATAAAAAAAATTAAAAAAGGCTGCCACTGTAATTAAAGATGAAGCTTATGAAAATATAGGCGGTTATATTGTTAAAATTTTCTGCGAAATATCAACAATTAGGAAGAAAGATGAAAGTGTGTAAAAATACGAATAAATCGTGCATTGGGATGGTAAACAGAAGTGAGCTATATATACCATCAAAGGAATTTTCTTCACAATTAACTCTCCTAAGAGAAGTCTTCAACAAAATTCACGAGTCCTCAATTTCGTTAAGCACGGCATGAAGAAAAAATCTTCCTTGCTAAAGTACAAGGATCAGTAGGAAAGGTCCCAGAAGACGTTATTTAATTCTTTATAAAGATATTTAGATATGTGGAAATATTTTTAATTTTTAAGACCTTCAATCAAGGAATTGTTGTAAAATTTATATAAATTATTTCTGTTTGCATTTAAGTGTAGAAATTATTTTCATCAATAAAAATTAACAACTACAGCTGCTAATCAATTCATGCTGCTGTAGTTGGTCTACAGTAATATTATTTATATGAAAAGAAAAACTGTTTGAGCATTCTCTGAATGTTCTGATAACGGAAGTATCATGTTAGTCAATAGCAAGAATTACTCAAGGAGAAATAACAACACCACCTTAATATACAAAATCGCCAGTTGAGGCTGACGTGACGTCACAGTCAGAGAGCGGACCGAAAATGACAGTTCTGCCCGTCTAACCTGTTTGTATCGGACTTGTATGGACCCAACGGCGTTAATAGATAAAATAAAATTCGCAGCAAAGACACATACAAAGAAGCGCTCTCTCTCTCTCCCTCTCTCTTTCAAACATTGGTAATATATGGCCAACAGGTCTTTACTCGGTCTATTTTCCCTTCCCATTTGAGGGACAGGGAATGTGGCTGTAAGTAGATCCTGGGTTTCCGTGTCTTGCCCCGATAAACGTAGGTAAGGTGAAACCTGCGTTACCACTTGTAACTTCCATGTTTGTTTTGACAAATGGAGACAGTCTCTCTTGTGCGAGCCCATCACCTTTCATTATCTCACGATAAACACAGGGAAGACTCATCTGATGCAAGAGCTTTTTCACCGTAAGTATCTTAAGGAAAATTCAGCCATTTCTTCCCTTCTATGAAGGAATTTTTCCCTTACAGTGAATTCAAGGAAAATTTGCAGGAGAGTATATTTCTCTCTCTCTCTCTCTCTCTCTCTCTCTCTCTCTCTCTCTCTCTCTCTCTCTCTCTCTCAGTATAATATGAATAAAAAAAAACTAAATATCGGTTAGTCATGAAAAAAGGCCAAAATCATCACGGAGCAAGGGTAAAAATCTTGCAATATCCAAGTTTCTAACTGTTAAGTTTCTTATTGTGTTTGGTATCGAAATCCTTTGACCATAACATGTCAAGCCTTTGGTGGTCGTTGTCCATTGATCCAAGTGAGCTATTGTTCCAGTCCCACCAACAGGATCTATTGCAATCTTGTATATCCTCGGGTTCTTTTGGATCGAATTCTGTTTTCACTTTGACGACGACAACAACAACAACAACAACAACAACAACAACAACAACAATAATAATAATAATAATAATAATAATAATAATAATAATAATAAGTCTTATCATCATCATAAACAGTATTTTCATCTATGGATGCCAATTACCCTCATCAAACAAATCAAATGACATATTACATGTTACAGTTATTGTTGTCGTTGCTATTCTGGGTGATAAGAAAATTCTGAAATATTGAGCAAAAATGAAGCTTACTGAAAACCAATAAATATAAATATAAGCATGAAACACGCCTTCTCATACCATCTAAAAATATATGTAGATTAGGATTAACTAATTAAAAAAACTAGAAGTGTTCAGTGCAATTAAACGCCAACTATAAATTCACTGCGATATGGTTCCTCTCATAAAATAGTGTCTGGTTCTCCGAGGGAGCAATCAAAGGATGCAGTTAATAGAGGAGCCTTCGGGGAGGGTCTTCGTGTCTGATATTGGATAGGATGGTGTTAACCACAGTCTGTTCGAGGTTCCAGATCCTTTCTAGCACAGGCTTTGAGAGTTAAAATCATATATGCACACAGTCCCCTTGGGATGCGTCACAATGAAAAAAGTATACAGTATAGGTAGTAGGTTGGCCAGGGCACCAGCCACCCGTTGAGATACTACCGCTGGCTGGAGTTATAGGGTCTTTTGACTGGCTAGGCAGTACTACATTGGACCCTTCTCTCAGGATACGGTTCATTTTCCCTTTGCCTACACACACACTAAATAGTCTGGCCTATTCTTTGCATTTTCTCCTCTGTCTTCATACACTCTATAACACATATTACCAAACAATTCTTCTTCACTCAAGGGTTTACTGCACTGAAATTGTTCAGTGTACACTTTCCTCTTGGGAAGGGTAGAATAGACTCTTTAGCTGTGGTAAGCAGATATTCTAGGAGGATACTCCAAAATCAAACCATTCTTCTCTAGTCTTGGGTAGTGCCATAGCCTCTGTACCATGGTCTTCCACAGTCTAGGGTTAGAGTTCTCTGGCTTGAGGGTACACTCGGGCACACTATTCTATCTTACATCTCTTCCTCTTGTTTTGTTCAAGTTTTTAAAGTATATATAGGAGATTTTTATTTTAATATTGTTGCTCTTAAAATATTTTTCCTTTTTTTCTTTCCTCACTGGGCTATTTTCCTTGTTGAAGCCAATGGGCTTATAGCACCCTGCTTTTCCAACTAGGGTTGTAGCTTAGCAAGTAATAATAATAATAATAATAATAATAATAATGAAATGCGTTAATTAAATGGCAAACGTTCCATTCAAAGGTGACCACCGTGTGTCACGAAACATTCTTCTCAGAAAACGTTTTGGTTATTATAACAAATAATTGTCATAAAACCCTGATTTTCTTTCTTTTCCATCTAACAATTGTCCTTCCTCCAACCAGTGGCAAAAATTATTTAAAAACAAATTTAGTTAGTCATAGTTTATATCAAAATATATAGTAATAAATTTGGTGATAAACGGGAAATGCTCGTACAGAACTCATCAAGTAAAATGAAATTACACGACCTGTAACTATTGGCGGATAAACATTTAGATAGATCTGCCCACACAGATTCAACCATTCCCACCACCTCCCCCTTTCCTAACTACCACACGGCAGTTTTAGCAATGTGTGGGAGACTGGTTCCTAGTATACTTCTCTGGGTACCCCATTTCACCAGGGCATGACTACTACCTCTCCCCACAATCCATGTGACCG
>NC_090727.1:94040105-94060105 GCF_036898095.1 Palaemon carinicauda | reverse complement strand
AACAGGATGAGAAAAGATATAGAATAATGTGCTCGAGTGTACCTCGAGCAAGAGAACTCTAACCCAAGACAACGGATGACCATGGCACAAAGGCTATGGCTCTACCCAAGACTAGAGAACGATTTGATTTTAGCGTCCTTCTTATAGAGGAGCTGCTTGCCATAGGTAAAGAGTCTCTTCTACCTAACCAAGAGGAAAATAACCACTGAACAATCAATTACAGTGTAGTAGTTAACCCCCTGAGCCAAGAATAATTGTTTGGTGATCTGTGTTATCAGGTGTATGAGGACAGAGAAGAATATAGAAATAAGCCAAACTATTCGGTGTATGTATACATATATACATATAAGTATATATACATGTACATAAGTATATATAAATACTTTGTATCATTTATATATATGTATATATATATATACATATATATATATATATATATATATATATATATATATAAACATATATATATACATATCTATATATATATATATATATATATATATATATATATATATATATACACACACACACACACACACACACACACACACACACATATATATATATATATATATATATATATATATATATATATATATATATATATATATATATATACCACCGCCAACGAACTATGAAAGAGGTTACGTTTTACCCCCTGTTTGAGTGTTTGTGTGTGTTTGTGTGCGCGTGCTTGTTTGTGAACAACTTCCTGTGGACAATTTTAATTGTAGAGTAATGAAACTTGGAGGGATTAACTGATTAAACCCAGGAACTCAATCATGGCCGATTTGTCAAAAACAGTAACGGTACTATAATGTTAATTTCATACTCGATATACTAAAAATCTAATAATATATTTGTAAAAAAACATGGAAATCCTTCACTTCTTCAAAAAGATTTCTTAACCTGACGCGATACACATATACATACAAAACTACTAAAAAGCGACTTCTGAGTGAAACCCCAATAAAATTCTGACAGTCACCGAATTCCTTTTAGGTCCGATTTCCTGCCGAGGATTTCTTTATATTCACCGTATCGCTTCACACCAGCTATTAGCTGATATAAAACTACAGTAAAAAAACAAGAGAGAATTTGAGTCTTTCTCTAATAATATTAGCCTAAAACATCCGTTTAATCATACATACATACAAACATACACATACACACACAGACATATATATATATATATATATATATATATATATATATATAATATATATATATATATATATATATATATATATATATATATATATATATATATATATATATAATGTACGTCCCGTGTCGACGGATAATAAGACAACGGAACATTCGTTTTTTACAGTTTATTACAAAAGGTTCGCGACTACACTTAGAGAGCGAGATACTCTCAGACGATTACCTATTGTTCTTGTGAGAGTTCGAGTGGTACTGAGTCTCTTCATGAGCAAGAAAAGCATTTCTTTCAATAAGCTGAATCTACTAAATTTGTGGAAACCACCGTGAAGGAAAGATGCTGTCACCCATACGACTTGAGACACAGCATATAAGAGAGTCATACGACTTGAGACACAGCATATAAGAGAGTCCAATAATCTCTCACAACTTTTTATAAGTCTTGATACACTTAAAAAGACCAATGATCTCACTATATGAAGCTAATATATAAATCTACATATTTTCTCTGCAAGGCTTGGGACACACACACTATATATATATATATATATATATATATATATATATATATATATATATATATATACATACATATATATATATATATATATATATATATATATATATATACGCTCCCAGCTTCCCAAAATCAAAACATGAAGTTCTCAAGCAGACCGTCTGGAGGAAGGTCAGACAATTGGCAAAGGGTAAATTCTAAGTATATTACTGAATCATTGAAGAATTCCTTAGTTATATATATAATGAATATATACATATACACACACTCATTTCCATTATGAGAGAGAGAGAGAGAGAGAGAGAGAGAGAGAGAGAGAGAGAGAGAGAGAGAGAGAGAGAGAGAGAGAGAGGTTAAACATTTCAGCTTTTGGCGAGACTGACATCTTATCAGTAACACTCCCATTGTAAGCTAAATGTTCCTCTTAAAAAGCAAACTAAGAAGAATTTTGTTTATGATAAATCTATAAATTTATTTTAAAATACTTACATAGTTGTACAAATCCTTTCAATCAAATAAGGCAAACTAACAGAATAATAATTCTGACGCAGTGCTTTAATAACATCCAAGATTTTCTCCTGGTTCGCCCTTCACGTAAATTATGAAATATTCGCCATAGGCCTATAAGATATTTGCACAAGTTTCTACATTACAAATTCAGCCAGCCAACGTCATGGTTAAATGCCAATTTCAATGCTAATTAAAGTTTGACTCACTTGTTCCATTCTCAAGAGCCAGAAGTAATTAAGTCCAGAATTCTCGTACCCAGAAATGACCTTCCATAGTAATGAGGACATCAAGCCTTAAGACCCCCCCCCCTTCTAGTACAAGCAGTTACACAATGCATATCAAGGACATTAACACTTTAAAGTGTGTTTTCATTTGGCCCAATAACCTTTAAGTTTCTCCATTTCCTCACACGTGTTGGAGACGCTCATCAATACACCAATGTAAGGGGAGGTTCACTCGGATCTCATGTTTAAAGGCCATTTATGAATGGCAGAGGCAAGGGACAGTGACATTGCCAGACAATGCCCTAGAGACTGACCATATTACACATTATCAGTGCCCAAGCCCCCTCTCCACCCAAGCTAGAACCAAGGATGGCCAGGCAATGGCTGCTGATGACTCGGCAGATAGACCTATAGGCTTCACCAAACCCCGCCCCCCAATCTTAGCTCACAAGGATGGTAAAGTTGCAGCTACCAAAGGAACTAACGAATTTGAGCGGGACTCGAACCCAGTCTGGCAATCACCAGGCAAAGACTCTACCCTGAGGCCACCACAACCCTTTTAATGTGTTGGGGTTCGATTGACACAAGGATGGGATATGAAAACGTTGTATCGACTTCATCATCGAGTATAATTCTCGTTTGATGGCTAAAGAAAAATTGGCGGATGCTATTCCACCAAAATTCAAAAACTTAATAAAAAGGTTTAGTATTTCATTGATGGCTACTTGAATATTTTTTTTTCTTTCTTACAAATTTACCAAAGATAAACGGTACGGGTTTAATATGTATTTTTTAAATTAAAGAATAATTTTCTTTTATTTATATAGTATGCACTGATTTTTCAGGAAAATTTAAAGGAAAGTAAAGAGAACAATATATATATATATATATATATATATATATATATATATATATATATATATATATATATGTAGAGAGAGAGAGAGAGAGAGAGAGAGAGAGAGAGAGAGAGAGAGAGAGAGAGAGAGAGAGAGAGAGAGAGAGAGAGAGAGAGAGAGGTTAGAGTAGTTTGCGACATTCCTGATAACAGAGGCCTTTTTTCTTTACAACCGACGGCTTGATTTTATTTCGTCCTGTCGAAAGTTAGAAAAATCATTATAAAAAATACTTGAATGTCAACCACACACACAGCCTAATGTAATTTATGAACAAAGTTCCGCTGTTACATAGCAAGGAGAAAAAGCAAACTTTCATATTCTGTTTGGACTATCGTCCTCATTAAAGAAAAAAGTTCTTTTGACTCGAACCTACAATATATGGACACAAAAATTACATATCCACTTCAGTTGGATATTTCATATTTTTGTATTTCATACAACTTTCTAAAGTGGACAAAAAGCAGTTACACTATAAAATAAAAGTTAGAAGAGTTGGACAGCAATTGGGAAGCTGGAAATAAAAAAAAAAGTTGTAAAGTAAAAGCAACAAGGGACCAATGGAAAGCAGCTAAGACCCCCAAGTGATGCCTACAATGCACCACGTGAAGTGTATTGACAGCACTACCCTTCTACAGGGCACGATGTGTGTACTCATTATGTAAAAATTCTCTCTCTCTCTCTCTCTCTCTCTCTCTCTCTCTCTCTCTCTCTCTCTTACTATAAGCATACAAAAAAGTTTGCAAAATGTTTACTCTTGAGTTCAACAAAGATGAAATGCGTTTTCACTTAGTATGTGTGAAGGAATTTCATTGGCCTACTGTACATATGAATGAAAATAACAAACGTTTCAAAGTTCATCCCGAGAGAACGACATAAGTAATAAAACAGCATAGCTTCTTATGTTACCATTTGCTGTTAAGTGAGATGAAAAAATTAAGCTTGGTTGCTAGCTTGCAGCCACAGCATTAAATAATAAAACAAGTTACATTTAACTCAGTAAATTAATTCCAACGGTGATTAACTTATATTAACAAACGTAGCATCAGAGAGAGAGAGAGAGAGAGAGAGAGAGAGAGAGAGAGAGAGAGAGATTTTCTGTCTGAATCCTTTCAAATGAATCAGTTATTAGTCTTCAAGATTCTTATTTTGATTTTCATGACTGCCTTCCTGATTCCACTTGTCGTTGATCCCTTTCTTCTTAGAAGAAAGAAGTCTTCAAAACAAGAATCTTGAAGACTTCTCCCTCATGGAGAGAAAGAAGAAGTCTTCAAGATTCTTGTTTTGCTTTTCATGACTGCCTACCTGATTCCACTTGTCGTTGACCCCTTTCTTCTCACAAGAAAGAAGTCTTCAAAGCCAGAATCTTGAAGACTTCTTCTTCTTCCTCATGGAGAGAAAGAAGTCTTCAAGATTCTTGTTTTGCTTTTCATGACTGCCTTCCTGATTCCACTTGTTGTTGATCCCTTTCTTCTTACAAGAAAGAAGTCTTCAAAACAAGAATCTTGAAGACTTCTTCTTTCTCTCCATGAGGATGAAGTCTGTCTTCAAAACAAGAATCTTGAAGACTTCTTCTTTCTCTCCATGAGGAAGAAGTCGTCTTCAAAATAAGAATCTTGAAGACTTCTTCTTTCTTTCCATGAAGAAGAAGTCTTCAAAACAAGAATCTTGAAGACTTCTTCTTCCTCATGGAGAAAAAGAAGTCTTCAAGATTCTTGGTTTGCTTTTCATGACTGCCTTCCTGATTCCACCCTTCATGTTCTTTTTTAAAAATAAGCTAGATACGGGAACACACTATTGTTGGCTGGGCCGGGCTCCCCCCTTCCTGCTAGCCCGGAGGGCCTTCCCCTTCCCGCTGGCAGGGCGGTGCTCCCCCCTTCCCGCTGGCAGGGAGGTGCTCCTCCCTTCCCGCTGGCAGGGCGGTGCTCCCCCCTTCCCGCTGGGAGGGCGGGGCTCCCCCCTTCCCGCTGGCAGGGCGGGGCTGCCCCCCTTCCTGCTGGGAGGGCAGGGCTCCCCCCTTCCTGCTGGGAGGGCGGGGCTCCCCCCTTCCTGCTGGGAGGGCGGGGCTCCCCCCTTCCCGCTGGCAGGGCGGGGCTTCCGCCTTCCCGCTGGTAGGGCGGGGCTTCCCCCTTCCCGCTGGCAGGGCGGGGCTCCCCCCTTCCCGCTGGCAGGGCAGGGCTCCCCCCTTCTCGCTGACAGGGCGGGGCTCCCCCCTTCCCGCTGGCAGGGCGGGGCTCCCCCCTTCCCGCTAGCAAATCGCACTATAAAGACTTAGTGCAACAGATTATCGGTAACTTGATAATATCAGCTTAGAAGTCACTGTGAAAAATAATCTTAATACGACTGAATGGATAAGAAAAGTAAAAGGAAAGTCGAAGATAAATAACCCTATGAAGCCCAAAATTAAAATGTTAATAGGGTACAACATCTTGTTGTACCCTAAAGGAAATTTACTGAACGACTAAAAAATATGACAATATTTTTGTTTGTTTTCTTCACATAAGTGAACTGAAAACAAAATCTTAGGTAACTAGAAAAATTAATGTTAATAATGGTTCTTCCTATAAAAAAGTAAACCTCCTTTTATCTTCCTACATTTGTGAAGCGAGTTTCATTTGTTTCAATTACGCTTTGGTAATAGACTCTCACAACATAACACCCCCCACTTCTCTCTCTCTCTCTCTCTCTCTCTCTCTCTCTCTCTCTCTCTCTCTCTCTCTCTCTCTCTCTCACGTAAAATTCCATATAAATTGCTCGTAAAATCATTGGGAATATTTCCCTTTTAAACGATACTATGGAATCTGTTATTTTTGCGAAGTATTTCATTGGATTTGCTTCAACATTACCTTTTAGACCTTTGTAATCAATTTTCAATTTCAACGCTCCGATTCTTTTGGAATTTCCTTCTTTTATCTTTCAATGCTCGAAAATTTGAAAGAGATATCGCACAGTCGTAGGTTGCAAATGTCGGTGTAATTCCCCCTTTATTCAATATCTCCGTTTGCAGTTTCTCATTGCATTCCTTCTCATTTATACATTTATATTTACTGTCTTTTCCAGTCTTTCCAATAATACTAACTTGAATTTCTTAATACGATTCTGTACTTTTATGATGCTTTTATTTATAAATAAAATACACGATTGAATTCTATATTATTTACTTGTCAGTAATCAAATAACTATTAAAAAAACTTTCTTAATCTGCAGTTCCCTCAAACTCTTTTCTCTTACATGAAAATTAACAGCATTCAGAATTATATTCCCACAATAGGCCTAATCGTCTTTCAATAATATTAATAATCAAACAAACAAAAATGATCCGTGAAATCATAAAAAGTTACATATTTACTTTTACAAGAACTGAAAATAGATTTTGGATCACAGGTACGAAACTCTAAGATTAATCGATAATTTACCGTCATCCTTTTAGATTTTATTGGGGCACACACGAAGCCTATAATTTAATGGTATGCGTATATAAATAATGATGATGATGGTAATAATAATAATAATAATAATAATAATAATAATAATAATAATAATTCTACGGAGGTTTATCCCTGGATGGAATGAATTAGATATGACGAAATGAATTTAATTTCCTCCTTCCTTTATTACCTAATCGCAAACGTCGTAAAATCTATTTGTAAAGATATATCAACTTGAGTCAAGTTATATTAACCATGAAATTTGATAACAATAAACCGATTCAATTGTTTTTCTACACACTCGAAACCTTCGATAATTATCTTAATTATCTAAATAATACTGTAACTTTTGTATGCTTACAGAATCGTAACAATGATTAAACTAGACGGACCTCGAGAAAAACACCAGTTCTGTTAATATATCGCAGACTGTAATCCAGTTAGAAACACGAGCTTTTAAAATGTACAACATGCTGGAAATTCTACAAGGAAAAGGTACAACGGTTTTGTACTGTCTTTCAAATTTATTAAAAATATTCCTTACATTTTCTTGTAGCAAGAAACTGTGTTCATCCCTCATCATTTGCCCAGCATTTGACTCAATTTTCCAACAGAATTTTTGTAGTTGAAGAGGCTGACCTATGTTTTAGTATCAATCTACCTAACACACTACTCTGTAGAAGCCACCCATGCAAAGAACTAATATAAAATCATAATATGCTACCACACTGCACTCTTGCCTGCAAAATATCAGAAGAAAATAATCATATAAATTAAATTATTTCATAAACGAAGATGAATAATTTTCAGGTGTATACTATCATACTTTCAAAGTATAAAAGAAACAAACCAATATCAAATCCAGTATTGGTTTGGTATCTATGAAATACAAATAAGTATTTGACATCATACGATATTAATAAAAGAATAAATATGACATCATATTATACTAAAAAAATAAATATGACCTCATACAATATTAATAAAACACTAACTATAATCTATAAATATTAAAATAAACCATACGCGAAAAAAAAATCAAAGAAAACAAAGGCAACAACACAGGAGTCTCAAGTAAACCTGCAAAATGACATTAATTCAAACAAGGGTAGAATTAATTTGATCTCTGAGCACAGCTGTTTCTAATTATATTAAGACTGAATTTATGAGCTGGACCATGTGGACCAGGCACTAAGGCATATGGGACATTTATGCCCCAAGGGGAGAATCTTAACGCTGAATTACGAAATTAAATTCAAAAGGGGACGGTAAGAACGAAGATAAAAAGATAAAAAAGGGAAGAAGGGACACTGCAAGACGGTTAAGTAAAAAGCTACACATAAGGCAATGGCTGGAATAACACCCCCACCCTCGAAGCAGATGTTTCTGAACTCCTGAAGATAAAGAAAATCGCCATAAACATATTGACAATCTTTTCTTATTATTATTTTTTTTTCAAATGGTTTGGAAGAAGTGATTTTAAGCATACGCTCGTATGATATGAAAATATATCATATCGTGAAACACACCACAGGAGTTACATTTGCTGTCAAAGAAGGAATAAAAAACAGAAACTTGACCATTGGTCTTTCCCGCGAGTGAAAAAAAAAAAACTAATTAACCAACCAACCTTTACAACCTGTGAGATATACTGTAATATATCTATGAGTGTAATGAATGATGAAATGATAAGGAACTGAATAACAAAGCTAGGTCACATTTACAAGAAATGTAAAGACAGCATTTTTAAATGGCAGTATTGTCTGGAAGAAGGATATAAACAAATTGATGTCTAGTAGTAATTTCAATATATTTAAAAAAGCCCAATGGTTACAAAGCAAAAAAATAATAGTGATAATGGCAGAAAAGAAAATACAGTCAGAAATAACAGACACTAGTAGAGATTTACGATGGGATTGAACAAAAAGAGAGACATATCCAATGAAGAAAACGTATTTGTTATAGTAAGTTAAATAAGATATTTGTATTTTTCTATAATAACATATATCATTACGGACAAGCCTAAAGGGTGTAAAATAACTCAAAAGTACTTAAGAAAAGAGACATAAAAAGGAAAAGAGATGTGGCCTACCTTTCGAGTGTGGCCTACGGAATTTTGTCTCTGATATAGTATGTGGCCTACATACTGTTATTACGAATATTGATCATGTAAGTACACATGGATTTCAGTATTTAACTATGTAGTTAATGTTAATGTTGTGTAAGAGGGGGGGGGGTCCGCCCCCCCCCCCCCCCCCCCCCGGGTAAGGACACGGCTTTTAGCATAGGTTAGGTGGGTTTTTCAAGTTAGCTTCTCCCGTCGTACTCGTAGGTAAGGACACGGCTTTTAGCATAGGTTAGGTGGGTTTTTTAAGTTAGCTTCTCCCGTCATACTCGTAGGCAAGGAAACTGTTCTTTTAAAATTGTATTGTTAGATATTAAACAATTGTGAAAAATAATTGATTTCATTACATATATATACAAACTCTTCCTAAGGTAGGACACATTCAAACCGGCTTAGGTAGGACACGTTCAAACCGGGTAGGCCACATACTATAACAGATCCAAAAAGGTAGGCCACATACTAAAACGGCACCAAAATTAATTGGAGAGATCTAAAAAACTAGCAAACCAACACACTATTATGAAAAAAAAAAAAAAAACTTATTTCCAGCAATTCCTTATGGGATGGCAGTATATACTTTATTATAGAAACAGATATAAAAAGATTATAGTTGCAGATGACGTAGGATGGACAATTCTAATAGGATCCAACTTTACGAGTTCCTGATCTTAGGAAAGAAAATATGGTTGTTGTGGCCTATTGGAAACGTCCCTGTGTAGCGATCTGCTGGACTGAGGTTCGAGATCCGCTCAAGTTCGATAGTTTCTGATAGTGTCTGTAACCTCACCATCCTTGTAAACTAAGGATGGGAGGTTTGGAGTAGCCTATAGGTCTACCTGTCGAGTTATCAGCAACCATTGCCTAGCTTTCCCTAGTCCTAGCGTGGGTGGAGAGGTGGCTTGGGCGTTGATCATGTTCATATATGGTCAGTGTCAGGGTATTATCACTATAACTTGCGTCTGCCATTCATGAGAAACATTTAAACCATTAAATGAGGAATAGGTTATCAAGAGGATCGAAGGTTATTGAAATAGACATGAGAAGAAATCATGAATAAATAGATAGAAGCGAATGAATAGAACAGATGGATAAAAGAAGGAGAAAGAATAAGTTAAATGAAATAGGCAGTTTAGAAATGTCTGCGAATGAAAAAGAACAAATAAGAGAAGTATTTCAAGAAAAAATACACCAAAGAAGATATTTAGGATGTACAGTAGACTGCGCAGAAGCAGGTGATAACCTAGCCCCATTTCATGCCTAACTCAGTTACATGGGGAAAATAGGGAAAAAATTAAAATATCTCGATAAGAGATAGAAGAAATAGAGAAGAGGAATGAAATAGCATTAAAAGAGGAATAAAAAGACAGAAATTCAAAGAAGAAGTATACAGAAGAGATGTAGGGAGCAAGTGATACTTGCGTATCATTCAATTTGAGCCATGCATTTTGTAAAATTCACTTATCCAGAGAGAGAGAGAGAGAGAGAGAGAGAGAGAGAGAGAGGGGGGGGGGGCAATATCAACACATATATTCATAAATTTAGCACATGACTATGTATGGCCCTCACCGTTCTGCTTATAACACTAAACCTCACATTACAGTTCCAGCTAACTTATCATATTAAACATATTTCTTAACCTTCAACACTCCATTATCATTCATAAAATTGCACCCATAAACGTTTTTATGAAGAAAAACATAGAAGAAAATAGCCAGATGGGAAAACGTTATTATTTATTTTCCACTTCTTTTCGCTCAATGGAAAAGGCTGGGCATTTATTCTCTCGGAAGATTTCTAATTAAGCTTCTGATGGAACCGAGAGAAAGGAGAGGCCGAAATAAAAGGGAAAATGGAAGGGATTAATCACACTTTGAATTAATCATAGACGGTGAAAATGAACAATGCTGAACAATAGGTATGCTCCTATTTGTTCAATTAAAAACAATTCTTTATCGATAATACTTTGGAAATATTTCTTAAAATTACACGTGTAAGAAAAATGCATTTACTGACTGAAAATCAATAAACACGTAAGAGTTTACTTATTGGAGCAACCAATAATAACTTGAATTCAACCAGTCAATAAATAAAGTATCATCAGGATATAGAAAACTGGAATTCATTAAAAACATCTTCCTATCTACACACACACACAATATAAATGTTGACCTGATAAGCTGATTTTTGGCATACTTAAACGGACTTTTTACCTACATATCTTCGCCCTCTCTGTAGATTGTGTAAAAAAAAAAAAAAAAAAAAAAAAAAAAAAAAAAAGCATTCGTTTTCAAACGTTCAAAACTACAAAACTAAGCAGTTCTGGTAGTAGATATATCTGATACGACCGACACCATTTGAAATCTTATAGCCGTTTGCTTTGGTAGGTGGTGAGTCATAATACTTCATATTTATTATCCGAAAAAGTAAATAATATTTGCTTCATAATGATTATTAAGTAAATATTATTAATGTATCATAAAAATGGGATGGTCAAAATGATCCGATGAGTTAACTTTGTTCAAAAGTCTCACATGCTATTCTGCTATCAAATTCTCAATATAAATTGGAATGTTACAAAGCAGGATTTACAATACAAGTGCAAAGCGAAATGCCAACAAATGCCCAAAATAAATTACACAATTTTTATACTGAAAACGCTTCATCGAAAGCAAAGTAACAGTGTGACTTCTATTCATTGTCAGATCCCCGCATCATTCATTTATCAAAAGTTCGTCATCAGGGGAGGACATGACACCTAGTTTCATATAAAGGCCGGAGGGGGTTTCAAACTTATGAGAGGACTATCTATCATAGTATAACTACCGGGACCTGGCAAATTTAAAAAGTTCCTGAAGTGAAAAATTCACCTTTGTGTGTGTGTGAGAGAGAGAGAGAGAGAGAGAGAGAGAGAGAGAGACACAGAGAGAGAGAGAGAGAGACTGAGAGAGAGAGAGAGAGAGAGAGAGAGAGAGAGAGAGAAGCAGCAAGATGACAGCAAATGACTACACAGTCAAGGAACAAACGTTTGAGCTTTTACAATGTTCCACTTACATTGGCATAGATTGCTTCAATAATGGTTCGCCACAGGCAGAAAATAAATTCTCTCTCTCTCCTCTCTCTCTTCCTCTCTCTCTCTCTCTCTCTCCAATGCACGAACATTAAGCAAACAAAACTCAGTAAAATTATTTCACGGTATCAATAGTTTATGTAAACACATCAAATAAATCAATTAATTAGTTGGTGAATCTCTAATGGTCAAATATATATATATAAATATATATATATATATATATAATAATCTTTTAAAATATATGGAAACCTAAAACAAAAACAAAAAAGGCAGAGAAATATTAACATCAGGATACGATGAAACTGACACCATTCGAAATTTTACTCGAGCGAATTCATATCAAAACTAATTAAGGATCCTCATGACAATTATTAATAGCAGACAGTATTTTTTTGGTAGGTAGTTAATTTTATGACACTTCATATTTACAAATAAAATTTATACATACTACATTCATTCATTCAAGTGTATGAAAAGTTACTCAACAATGGCATAGGTAAGGGCAGTGACTATGCCCTAGAGACTGGCCATATATACATATGATCCGCGCCCAAGCCAACCCCCCTTCCATCTTCTATCAAACTAGGAACAGGGAGGGCCAGGTAATGGCCGCCGATGACTCACTATATAGAGCTATAGGCTACTGGGCTACCCCAGGACACCATCCTTAGCTCACAAAGATAGTGAGGTTGTAGACACTACAAGAAACTATCGAGTTTGAGCGGTCTCGAACCGCAGTCTAGCAGATCGACAAACAGAGACATTTCCAAATAGGGTAATTATCTAAAGCCTTTCCTAATTATTAATTTGCTATAAGTTTGTCAACAGGGGAGGTCCCTACACTTCGGTTGTCGTACCTGTGGGAAGGGCCCAGGGGAGGTGGTATCTCAAACTATCTGTCATATTCAAACTTCTGGGACTAATAATTAAAAGACTCCTGGGAAGGGAAAATCATTATCTATTATTAAGAGAGAGAGAGAGAGAGAGAGAGAGAGAGAGAGAGAGAGAGAGGGAGGGGGGAGGTTTTATGAATTTGTACTTTTCTTTAAACAATGATTAAGGTAACAAGATGTTAAATAGATGACTCCACAGTCAAAGAATAAATATTTCACCACAGGCGCAGGTCTCTCTCTCTCTCTCTCTCTCTCTCTCTCTCTCTCGTTTGGACTTCAATAGAGCTACACACGGCTATCTTGACTTTCATGTTCTACCCCTTTCCCATACAGAAATATATCTTATATTAACAAGAACGAATTAGGTGGTAGTACAGTGAATATCAAACACGAAAATGTGATAAAACAAATGTGACTGCCAAATGTTCAACACACACACACGAAAGTAAGGCCATAAGAAACATAAATTGCAAAAGTTTATTTTAAAGCATAATGGTAGAAAAATCTTTAAACTCCCCCTAACTAAAATCTAAGACATTTATTTGAAGTGAACTGGTTTTCTAGATAGAAATAGATAATAAACTCGTATAATAATTCCTATATCCCAGCCATAAAAATCATCTAAAATATAAAATTTATTTTTTTCCTAAAAATCTAAAGCGAATGAGAAAGTTTAACGGGATGAATATAATCACGATATTATAAGTAGTTGAAAAATATTTTTTCCTTTTTTTTTCTAACATCAAAGTCTTATACTTTGAAAAAAAGCTAATGGGATATTTCTCTAACATACCTAAATGTCTCATTTGTCATTCAAGATTTCCTAAATAAATCTTCGTTTTACGAAAGATCATAACCACAACAGTAATCATTGAGACCTTTTCACAATGCTGCTAATAACCCAAAAATATATATCA
This sequence comes from Palaemon carinicauda, assembly GCF_036898095.1. Classification (NCBI taxonomy): domain Eukaryota; kingdom Metazoa; phylum Arthropoda; class Malacostraca; order Decapoda; family Palaemonidae; genus Palaemon; species Palaemon carinicauda. The sequence continues at coordinate 94,046,361 of NC_090727.1, read as the reverse complement.
CTATACTACGAGCATAAGTTTTGTAAAATGAAGGACTCGGAGTGACTGGAAAATTAATAATGGAAAAAAAAAGTGATAATGGGGCGGTCGGCTGCGAATGTTTTTGTCAAGACATACGATCACATGGCTTACGGTCCGTTACCTCATGATGCCATTACGAACCATGGCGATTGGTGGCGACGTTTATAGTTATTACATCGTAATTAAATTGAAACGAATTAATTTATTACTATTACAACAGCAACGGCCTAAATAGCTTATGTATTACTCGGGTATAATAGATCCCGTACACGAGCAGAGCTTCAGGCTATTTATAAAGGTCTTCAGATGAGAGTAAGAAAACAAAGAAGAAAATTATGAGTTTGTGGACAATCAATGGTTCTTTATATTTTTTCAACTCAAGATCACCCATTGACAATGGTTTGATTTCAAAATGCAGAATTCCAATTTATGATATCAGGTCACCCGGGGCTGTGGCGTGAAGCTGATATGGATTTAACGGCATTATACTGTAAGGTATAATAAATAAGGCTACTGATGCAGAAACAGATTCAAAACTTGCACAATGGTGGGGGATTGGAACCTCGATAAACTTTTTCAAAAGCGTATTACATGTGATAATGCACACTGATGGAAAGCTAGCAAAATATGATTAAAAACTAACTTGTGAACATTTTATGTCTTAGAATATGTCTGAAACATTATTTAAAATTATTCTCAGATTAATCAATAAGACAAAGAAATCAGAACCTAAGTGAATGAAATCTTGCTACCGACGAATTTCCATTGACACGAAATCAAGTCATTTCCATAGCAAGTAAGTTTCGTCATTCATGAATATTACAGTTGACCTGGGTCCCTGCAAAATCGCCTTTAAATACTACCAAGTCTTTTCTCGCTAATCTTTCTATATTCTCAACATTTTCCAACTGTGCTCATTATTATTATTATTATTATTATTATTATTATTATTATTATTATTATTATTATTATTATTATTATTATTATTATTATTATTCCAATTGAATATTAATAAGAGAAAAAGGCAAAAAGTAATTTTATGATACTCCCCTTTTTCACTCCCCGGTTTTATAGCATCAAAATAATTCTTCCTTATCACTTCCACTTCCATCTTATTTCTGACTCTCTCTCTCTGTCTCTTCAACGTCTAAGGCATTTGCATGTAATTGTGTGCAAGTGGCCCTGAAATCAATGACGTCACATAGCAATCAATCTCCTGATCCTTCTAGAGAAATTCCTTTCCTCACTGGGCTATTTTTCCCTGATGGAGCCTCTGGGCTTAGTGCATTCAGCTTTTTTAATTAGGGTTGTAGCTCAGATATTATAATAATAATAATAATAATAACAATAATAATAATAATAATAATAATAATAATAATAATAATAATAATAATAATCACGGTATTTTATCCCATGTTATTAACTACTCTTTAAACAATTTTATAATCTCAGGGATCTTTGTAGTTATAACGAGAGAGAGAGAGAGAGAGAGAGAGAGAGAGAGGAGAGAGAGAGAGAGAGTTTTAGGAAATAATTGTGAATTCACAACGCCTAATAGATTACATAAAGGAAACAAAAACAGAATAAATAAAGACGAATTCTCATTTTTGTTACCTTGACTTCTAACAGACAGCCTTCTCTCCCTCGCCTTAGAAATCGTTACCATCACATACCTGCAACGAAAATTTCCAAATTGACAAAAATAAAAAAAATAACATAAATATTCTATTCAATTCACAGATACACTCAATATCAACAATGCATTCAACTCCAGAATGATCAAAATTCATGAAAATGAGTTTTCTGCAGTTCAGTGCTATTTAGAGCAAGTCGTTCTCTTCCAAAACTCTTCATCGAAAAGCTTCTTGATGCGTACAGGGTATTGGCATAAAAGAATATTAATAAAATGCAGCAATATACATGTCAATATAGATTACATCTATTTGGGCTAAGAGCTCCGGCCACTAAAACAACTGTGATTATGAGTCCTCGCATGTTGCATGTTTTTCTGATGTGCTCTTTTACAAATTTATGTACTTAGGTTCATGCAGCATGCTATAGAACTTATTATGCATGTCATTTAAATGGTATACCTAATAAAACGCTATTAACATTAATTATTTTTTTTCATAATGCTAAATGTTTTTCCAGAATATCTTTTAATTTCTATAAAATATACATTATAAACGACAGACATAATCAATTAATGTACTCAATGTATCACTACAAAAACAATACGACAATCCCGCTGTTAAAGAAAACTCACGTTCGGTTACTGTATACCTTTAAAAAAGTTAATATTCAGAAAAAACAATTAGCAATAATTATAAAAAATGTACTCTACGTATAACTACAAAACCAAATGTAACATCCGGTTACTGTAAAAAGCAACTGAAGTCTTAGAAAAAGGAAGAAAGTAACAAATCAGATGAATTCTTCTTATTTTCTTCTTCCTCGTAACATCTCCCTGGATAGCCTTAATACACCTCCAATTACGGCCATCATCCAGTTATCTATCATCATTTTACTCTCCTCGTTAGATTAACGAACCACCAACTCCGATTTCCTCGGGAGATTTTCTTCGGATGTCTCTTATCTATTTTTAGCTCCAGACTTCTCTTACTTAACTTAACCTCAGATTTTTCATCCCTATTTTTTCCTCAGATATCTCTAATCCATCTTTTCATCAGATTTCTCTCACCCATATTTTTGGGGGTTTCTTCTCCTAGATAAGTTTTATCTTTTTTTTTTGGCACTAACTGGAAATAATTTCAACAAAATGGTTCGCTTATTTCGTAGTCTTATTTTATTTTTGTAGAAATATTTTTAAAATAAACTACAACATAAAACTCATCAACCATAAATATCGAATCATGTATTGTTATCTTTGAATATAGTTCACATTTCTTTACAATTCCCTTCACGATCTACTTTACATTTGTGCGTTAGTTTATGTGACTGGTTCTTAACGAAATCCCACAATAGAGTACAATGACACTCAGTTCTTGATGTTATCAAATTAACGCAAATATCCTTTCTTTAAGGAACGCACAACATTTTTTTCATCACACAAAATCCTGTTGACCAAACAAATACACGTATGACGTTGGCCCGTCTTTAAGATAATTTACTAAATTACAACCAAGAAAAAACTTGAATTAAATGCACGTAAACCCAGACTTAACTCAAAACATTGCTTTCTTTATATTATAATGCTGCTGCTATTATTAGGAAATATTACTGAATAAAACATCTAATACAAATACACACAGGGCATATTGAACGCTCATATTTTAAAATAACCGAGTGTTCACCTCTCAAAGAGAGAGAGAGAGAGAGAGAGAGAGAGAGAGAGAGAGAGAGAGAGAGAGAGAGAGATGCTAATAAACTGAATGCAATATGTGAAATGAATGATTATGTATGGATTGCATTTATTTATCATAGATAAATATGAGTATATGAATAGATAATTCATACTGGAAATTTTTTAGATACGCATTCGTATGATGAGGTGATAATCAGAAAGTAAAAAATGAAATAATATATCCCATTATCATATTATGGTATTTTGATCGAAGTTTGATTCTCCCATGAAAAATTTAATCTTTCATTGTGGCAGGTTTCCTACGCACTAACCCATCCATCAAAAGATGGTGTCTTTTATTGCATGCATAAATGATTGTGTATCTCTTATGGTTTTACTTTTACCATCTTTTTGACCGTGAATGGCGTGGCCTTTGACCGACTGCCACGGAGTTTAGGTGAAAAGCATTGCCCTCACCCCCCCCCCAAAAAAAATGTAATCTTCATTTGATCTGGTGGCTCTGCCAACCCTGTGTCAGTTCTCGTCGCGTATGAAAATGTATACAATATCAGACTAGATGAATTCTACGCAGACCGCTGTATTCGACGTTCAGTTCGAAATAGAGGAGTTTCAAAGAATATCATTGCATAACATCGGTTCACTCTGATTACTTTGGATCTCACATTTACATTGGATGCTTTGATGATAATCTTTCTTTATGGAAGAAGTTGCATTTTTTCTACTATTGTCTACGGAAATAACGTTTAAGATTTGTTTTGAATCTCTCTCTCTCTCTCTCTCTCTCTCTCTCTCTCTCTCTCTCTCTCTCTCTCTGATGAGTAGGTTATTTGACTTAGAAATGATAGATAAGAACAACATAACTGAATCTCAGCGTTTTGTGGTAGATATGAAATTATTTTCGAGCATTGGTGTTAATACAGTAGATCCAGTGCTGAATGGTTGGCGTTTTACAAGTTCATCTAGAATCGTTATTATTATCATAATTATTATTATTATTATTATTATTATTATTATTATTATTATTATTATTATCATTATTATTATTATTATTATTATTATTATCATTATTATTATTATTATTAGTGTACGAGACCCATAAAAATGACTGCTAAATATTCATGTAGATATGCACACACACTGACACGCATTTCCCTTTAACCAGTGATTGACTACACTCTCTCCCCCCTACCAGATAGACGGGGAGAGGTTGCGTGACTGAATATATATATATATATATATATATATATATATATATATATATATATATATATATATATATATATATATATATAGAAATAGATACCTCTTAATGTCGGAATCTCTCTGCCTCTGGATCAGTGACCCAAGGGGGAATCAACTTTATGATAATAGCTTCTGATCGGCCAGGGAATCGAACTCCAACCTAAGAAACTGGGGTTCCAATGACTTCCCACCTTCGCTCCTGGGTCAGTGATCCTGAGGCAGAGAGAATCCGATACTAAGAGTATTTATGGCCTAAATGAATATATATATATATATATATATATATATATATATATATATATATATATATATATATATCTTTGTGTGTGTTTATATAGTTTATATACAGCCAAACACTTCCTCTTTATTATATAGGAGTGATGATAATTATTATTAGTAGTATTGTTTTAATTGTTGCCTTTCCCAATAGTTTTCAATTGCTTGTGTATGCCCACCTGTATGTTGGTCTACAAAACAAACAGAATGATTGACTGTATGATGCTCAAGATGTAGATCTCGCTGAATATTCGAGTAAGCCTTCCACTGGGCATTATGAATAACTGTTCCAGACCTGACCACTTTTTTTTTTTATTATGGGTAATAGAGTCGTGGCACTACGAGATTCTACCATCTCCATGTAACCTAAACAAGGCACTGTATTTGTAAAATCCACAATACCGAGAATATCACAGTTACTGAATACCCTTATCTAATGGAAACCAAACAGAAGAACGATGCTAAACTCGTAGACGCAAAGTATTATATATATTTATATACATACATATATATATACATATACACACACACACACATATATATATATATATATATATATATATATATATATATATATTTTTTTTTTTAATGAGAGTCTGAGATTGATGTTATTTCTTCTCCAAAAGTTGGAGATTTTTAAAGCATAATTCCAAAACATTATCTCTTTTCAGAAGTTCCATTGAAAATTGCCTGATGAAAAACGACGTGACGAAGAAGGCGTCTCGTCAGGAGGAGAAATCTGCTATGAATAAATCGTTTAAAGATAACAACTGAGAAATATTGGTCAAAGAGAGGGGAGAGTAATAAGAATTGATTGCCTTTACGTACTTCTCCATCTCGGTAAGTAAACCTCAATTTTCGCGGATTAAAAAGTTGATTGAAAATGTCCGATCGCCAATCTAAAAAGATATTAAAATGATCTTTGTGGTTTCGTAATTTGGGTCGTATTGATAACCTCCTTGTCTGGAAATTTCAAAGAATAATAGTGTATATGTGTGTGTGTGTCTGTCTGTGATGGTTATTTAAATTCGTCTTGTGACCTCATTCCCTCATTATTCATTATCGCTTCTGCTACAACTGATCAATTTAAGTAATGACAAGTCATGTTATGTCAGTATTCAATTTGTCTTGAGGAATTATTTGCCTTCAGTTAATACAGTCAGCAACTAGACTCTCTCTCTCTCTCTCTCTCTCTCTCTCTCTCTCTCTCTCTCTCTCTGTATATATATATATATATATATATGTAAACGAGGAAAAGGACATTTAATAGATATACAAAGAATAACCGAATGGGTCCCTAGTTATCGCAAAACCAGCAGGGAAAGGAAGAGAAAACGATGGATTGACGAACTAAGAAAATTTGTGGGTATAAATTGACATAGAAAGACCATA
>NC_090727.1:94032605-94035105 GCF_036898095.1 Palaemon carinicauda | reverse complement strand
ACTTACACAATCAATAAATTGGAAGTCTACATCGAGGAAACTTTGTTTGAGATTCCTTTATCTTGAATTCTGAATTGGAAATACATAAGTCTCTGTGTTCGCAGTCAAGATGTTCACCATTATAGTGAGCTGACACACTTTATAAAGAGTGATTTTCTGGACACATGTTGCCGAGAATCACTCAATTTCAATTGACTCAAGGGTATACTCTCACTTTGCTGACGAATACAACACGAGAAAAGTGTTTAGTTAACTACTCTTTTAAACAGAGAATAAATATGAAATGTCAACCACATTGAATTGACTCAATTAGCAAAATACTATAAAAAAAACCTCTATAAACATCAAATACGATCACAATAATCCTTAAAAATTAAAACGACCTTATGTTGACTTAACCTTACCTTCCGTAGTTATCTCCATGTCCACATTCAAAATTGGTTGCACACTTACCTGTAAAGAAAATAAATTCCAAATCAATAACCGAATGTATTCTATTAACAACAAATAAGTCAAATTATTTTACCGCCTTGTGCATTGTGTACAGACATAAACAGCGGAAATATGCTCAACAATGTAATGACTGGATTAACATTAGTCTACAGTGTGTAGTATCCAAAAAGTTTACTTGTTTTGGTTTTTGAGCAAAAAACTATCCAAAACAGCAGGCCCCCTATCGAAATATTCCTCAGATAATTATTCATTAGCTTTCGCTACTAAATATCATCAAAATCCACACACTAGCAAGACAACCTCTAGAACATAATATAAAAATAGTATTGATAAAGGAGTGAATTAAAAAAAAAAAATGTTTTTATGCACGTTTCTCGAAGTATTTAGATACGTAAAATATGATTCACAGCAAAGTTAATTCATACATTTAGGTTTAAGTAATTTACAAATGACGAATTCTTGTATGTAGCAAGTTACAGAAAATTTAATGCTGGGATAAATTGAATACACCCTTTTGATATATTTTGATTGATATTTTAAAGATGTTTGGTTAAACTATTCAAAGATAATTTGATGAACATTCCCGTTAAATGCAAATTAAGCCATAAAGAGATCAGTGTACTGTCACACTGCATGCACAAACAAATAGGTAAAGATATACAATGAATTTTACTTAGAGATTATGACCAAAACGACCAACAATGATAATAATGTCGAATGATTATGACCTTTCTTATCGTATTTAATATGAAATGGCCTACTATTTCCATAAATGGGAAATCCAATCAACAATAAAGTTTTTGAGTATGACAATCATTATGGTTCATGAGTCGACAGGAAAAGGACGGTTCTGCAAGTTTTTGTCCAATGTTTTCTCTCTCCTTTCCTCTTTTTTGTAAAACTCAGGCTACAAAACCTTGTGATTTCATGTCAATGTTTGCTTAGATCAGGATTGAATCATTAACATTACGAAAAAGAATAAAGGTTTTCAATAATATACTAGTCGTCTTCAAGTATCTATCTATCTATCTATCTCTGTCGATAGATTGATAGATAGCTTTATATATATATATATATATATATATATATATATATATATATATATATATATATATATATATATATATCGATAGATTGACAGACAGCTATATATATATATATATATATATATATATATATATATATATATATATAAGAATATATATTCAAACAGGCCATATAATATACTCCTAATTTCTGTATTCTCTCTATACCTCGAGATGAGAGGTAAAGAAAGAAGTATGTTTTTTCATAATTTCAGACCTTCTTATGTCACATCTGCTGTATAAATATCTCATCAGAGCAAACTTATCCCTGGGAATTTTATTCGCATTCCGCATTCAAACATCATTCTAAACTTTTCATATTATCGGAAAACTCTAGACATTGTTATTGCAGTGTAAGAGTCGCTTTTAGCCAGGTGGCGAGTGCCAAGCCCCACACACTGCATACCAAATGCGAACGTCTTACGCAAGACTTTTACAAAAAGCCAAGAATGTTACAGTACGTTTTAACCTCTTTCATTAGGATGAATCGTATATGGTTTCCTTGCGTTCTGTAATGAGGATATGAAATTTTAGATGCCATTTCGTTCATATCTCAATACTTATACATGAGTGTGTTACTTTAGCATGGCATCATTGGTTCTAAATTCACAACTGACAGTTTCACATATAAAAAATCTAAATGAAACTATGAAGTATTTGACACACACACGCTCGAGATAGGAGGGCGTTAATATGAAACTAAGTCCATTAAAACATTTGAAATGTTCTCCATTCTCATTAGGAGAAAAGGCGTATTTGTTTTGACGTAGATTTTATTTTACAGATAGATGACTCACTACCTAATTACTTTGAAGACCCAACGTTAAGCCTTCATCCAATCTCGTGACCGTACCTACATTCCTTACACAATTCCTTTACGATATAGTTATATCAAAAATAAGAAAAATTATTCTACTATTTTTATATCAATACCCATTACTTACTTATTCAACTCTCCATAT
>NC_090727.1:94025105-94027605 GCF_036898095.1 Palaemon carinicauda | reverse complement strand
TTAAATACGGTAATTAAAGAATAAAATCAGTTAGATCAAAGCCACAGATAAGGGGAAAAGGAAGAGCGTCACAAATAGAAAAAAAAAAAAAGAATATAAAATGGCTTAATAAGCAAGTTTGAATAACATTCAGTTAACCGTCAGCTGCCCAACGTATTCGTAAGACTGAGTCTTTTCTTGCCACTTCTTTCGGTTGAAGAAGATTCTTCAAATGATACTACATCAACACATAAAAGCCAAGCCATGTTTTAAATTTTTTCAACTCTTTTGGGCCAAGGATTAGGCTACGTCAACGAGATTTCAAATTTGATTTTTCCCTTTTCCTGTCATTACTATTATCATTTTTTCCAACAGGGGTTGCAGCAGATTGAGTGAGGATACAAAAGCAAAAGCACCATCTCTAGAGCCTCCTCAACCATCATGGCACCGATGATCCTCCAGTATCAAACATAAAATTTTTACTTAACCAAGATCTGTAGACCTTACTAAAGACCTTGGCTTTATCAATGAGTTACGGAAAAAAAATAAAACTGAAAAAAGAAAGTCACAATGAAGAGATAGCGTTTCCTTCGTGGTGTCAAAGTCCCAGACGGATGAGATGCCATTTTACTTTTAGTCTGTTACAATAATCATATCTCCTAAAGGCAGATTATCTTAATTTACATTTGCTGCATAGTAAGATTTCATTTAGGTGGAGGGATACTAATTTTTAAAAGAAATACCATTAGAACATCCGAGGAAAGAGAGAAAACAGAGTCATGGCTTCTACAATACATCAATATGTTTTAAACGTTGCATTGTAGGCATATCTGACATTATAGCTTCTGCATCTACACGTTTTCAACGTTGAATTGTAGGCCTATATGACATCACAGCTTCTGCAGCTATAGAGCGTTGCATTGACGGCCTACCTGACATTACCGGCACATCGTTGCTTTTGTGCAGTATTCTAAAATCAAGCATTTGTATTCCTCTTGTGTTTCTTCAGTAGCAGCAAATATGATCTATTTCAGTGTACAAACGATTACGCAATTTCCCAGAAATTCAGACAACTTCAGATTCCGAGGGAAAAAATAATTAAGAGAAACTATTTTGATGAGTTACTTTTCATGAATTAAACTGACCAGTTATAATATTTTAATATTTTAAAGAGTTTGATTTAAAATTCAATATATACAGTATATGGTCATCATCTTTTCCTAGGCCTATTGACCCTAACGGCCCCGGTTACATTTCGCCAGCCGTCTCTATCTTGAGCTTTTAAATCAATACTTCTCCATTCATCATCTACTTCATACATCACATGCTGTAAAATTGAAGTTTTCAAAGAATTTTATCAAACATGGTCTACTGATATTGTTTGGACCTTAGACAGTCATAATTACGAACAAACAATAGTTATAGTGAAATCTTGGAAACTATTTGTGACTGTTCGATGGAAATTCTAGGCTGGATATTCAGGTTAAGGAATGGAAATGTTTATAGGCCTAATAAATACAGAGTATTGAATTTGAGGTTGAAAAGTCTTTTATCTTTAAAGCACATCTCAGTGACACAGTGTTCAGACTAAACTTCCGACCCCTGAAAGGCCGACTTGATATTGTTCTTGTAAATAATATGTTTTAATCGTTTAAGACTTCTTGCAACACACCAGAGAACCCGCTGCTTCCTAATGAGCTATTGCTGAGCCATCATTGAAAACAAGGTTCCTAACAGCTATACTCTCATTGCAAAGCATCGACTCTAGAATAGTTTAGCAATTCAAGTAACTGTCTGCTTCTTTCGACCTCATTATCCCCATTGTATAACAGGGTCGGCCTCTCGAGTCTACTCTTCGAATCTATTTATTTGATTTTCCTCTTTTGTACAGTACATTAAAACAAAATTTTAATTAATGATTTTAAAAGTAAACTATTTTTTTGAAATCATATTTAAATAGGAATAGTGTTATCCAGTTTTGTCTTTTAAAAGTTAATAAAGAGATTCATATTATCTTGACTCAAAAATTAAGTAAAGGGAAAATGTGCTTTATCCAGCGAGGGATCTGACGGTACACAATAACTTTCGCAATAGTATCAGCGGGTGCCTCCCACTGGCCATCAAAATACTGATCTATTTGTTAAAAGAATATTCAAAATTCATAAATAGCTATAATGATGATTATTATGAAAGGCAACTAAATTCTTAATTATCAAACCTTATAAAAAAAATTATGAATTTATCAACAAATCTATAAACTTTACATAAAATGTTTGAGTCTTCTTAAATGGAAAATATTTTCGGACAAGTAATGGCAGTGATGTCTGTATCTTCCTGGATAACCTAAAGTAAAGAGACTCGGGTTTTCCGAGAGTCCTGGGTCGGGTCAAGCCCTAAGAAATCGACTGCGTTGAGGATCCTTCCTCTTAGGTGTCTTCCGATTCAGGACTACCTCTCGGTTTGGGGTTCCGAGACAGGCAGGATAGAAAGAGAGTATCCTGCCACTGACGTCCCCCGGTTA
>NC_090727.1:94000105-94020105 GCF_036898095.1 Palaemon carinicauda | reverse complement strand
GTGTGAGGCTGACCGTAATGACATCTTGTACTTTCCCTCAATGTTTCTGTCCTATTGATGTTACCTGGGAAGGAAGCAATAGAAAATGAGATCAGAAGTTACAATACAATAGCAAAGTTTCTTTAAAGTTATAATTGGATGTAAGTTAGAAAGTTAGAAAGAAGAATTACCTGTATCATCAAGTTGGTTAAACACATCTAACGCAGAGAGAGAGAGAGAGAGAGAGAGAGAGAGAGAGAGAGAGAGAGTTCCTTGTTCAGTCAATATAACCATTGTAATGAACCTTATGATGTAAAACCTTCAGCGATACCAACAAACTGAATCCTTCTGGTGTTTTCTATCATAAACCTTTAATATTATCATAAGATATTTATCATAATAAAATATTTTTCCTAATACCACAAATTACATAATTACCAGGTTATCTAATTCTATAAATTCTTGGAACCACCAAAATATAATTCTATTGATACTCAATGACTTGAATTTTTTTTTATTATTATTAAAATGGGTTTGATTCAATAAAATGAGACAGGATTTGATTCCGCCAATGTTGACCAAATCAGATTACCCTGCCCGTCTTTAACGAATGCCCTGTTTCATTCAAAATGTTCAAAAGTTCAAGTTGTACACAAAAGAGATTATTATTCCAATATTATTATCTTTATCATTATTATTATCATAAATAATGGACGTTACTATATGGTTAAAATGTACTCCAATTGTGGTTAATTCTTTGACGTCAATAATAATATGAAATGCAAAAGGTTAAACGCCTAATATGGTGATCTACGTTTAAACATATTCCAACATAATAGAAACAATAAAATCAAAGTAACATAAAGGTTATAGGTGTTTGGTTTCAGTTCCAGTTTTATCAGAATAGATGCCCACCAGAACGTCAGCCGGACAAGGCAACACACCTCACTGTGGTGCCCAACCACAGCAGTAGCCTCTCCAGTGAACAGTTTAAACACACGGTCCCAGGCTGGGACCGATCTGCCACCATGCGAATGCTAGGCAAAAACACTACCACTGTACTAGTTTCTGCGAATCCCTATCTGCATGAGAATGCAAAAGTTGACGAACAGGACGACCTTATCACTGATTAACTAAATCCATTTATGAGATTTAAGCTAAAAATTTCCAATCACTGAGCCACTTCCAGCCATTCAGAGCATTAAGATTCCAGTCCAGTGTTTATATGATCGACATCAAAATCGATGTGAAATACCGTAGCCTACTTATCTGTTGCTTATTTCTCCCGCTTATGAGCCAACACAAACAAGGTTCGAAGAGCTGGTATAGGGTGAAATACCGAGAGAGAGAGAGAGAGAGAGAGAGAGAGAGAGAGAGAGAGATGATTTTGAGTAAACCCTCAATGATCCGATAGTCAGTGTCTGGCACTGCAGCTTTAGAGTCCCCAAATTCCTTCCTTTCATCCTTGGCGATCGTTTCTCCTCTCCTATGGAGGTCACATCCAACAGACCCACACAAGCCTCAGGATACAGAAGGAAAGATCAAAGAAAAGGAAATAAAACATATTTGAATTCATTATTAGACTTCAATATCGCGACAAAATCATTTTGGGAAAATCATGTCTTGCAATATCAGAAAAAAAAAATAAATAAAAAAAAAATGAATAAAAAAAAGGTGAAATATCGAACTGGTTTAAATTTGTAAAACTTTCGAGTAAAATATTGCTAGAAACTAATCTATATAGTAAATTACTGTATGAAATATAATTAAGATCAGTTTAAAACTACTGCTATTACGTACATTAATGTACACACATACAGACATATCTACAGTGTGATATGCTGTGTGTGTTCAGGTATTTTGCATTGAAGTTGGTTTGTTGTCCATGAACAGACATATCTACAGTAGTGTAAATATACTGTACTTCAAGCAAAGGCTATATTTATCCCTTACCAGTAAATATAAACAAGAGAAAACAGGACTGTTATAAAGAAAAACAAAAACAAATTGAAGATGTGTACAACAAAGAAATGAAATCCTTGTTTTTTACAAAAAGGAAAAGAATAAAAGCCACTTAGTGGCTAGAAAACTGAGGAAAAAAACAACAAATGTGAGAATGGAAGGAAATTCTAAGACATCCTACGGTTTTGACAAAATGGAGGCAAACAGACTGAATTAAGCTAATGAATATATTGGCGACAGCTGAAAAAAAAATAAAATAAAAAACCGAAAGTACCTGCATTAGAATATAAGAATTCTGTCTAAAACTTGCAATATCAATATGTCGAAAGTAGGGACAATTAATTTAAATCATATTTAGTAACAAAATGTAAAATATGCATTTACTTTCATAAAATCTTACAGGTATTACTATGTCTTTCTAAGTCTTAATTCTGCAGATGCACACGAGAGAGAGAGAGAGAGAGAGAGAGAGAGAGAGAGAGAGAGAGAGAGATCAATTCCATATATGAGACATAAAATAGCTCATTCTAGACATAAGCGTTACCTAATCATGACAAATCAAACGACAAAAATGCAAGTAAATGCCTCTACACGTCAGTCTGTCATGGCAAAGTGAATGTGTGAAAGAATATAATTCTGTGTCAATTGAAATATTCTTATGTTTATGAACAATGTCTTCACTTACTAAAAGCAATATACTGTAGATGCCTAATAGAGTAATTAAAGCTCGGTCAGCTGACATATACTGTGCACTAAAGATCCCACAGGATTCATTTTTCAACTAATTTTTTCAAGAAATAATAGTCAACGTCAAAAACTTACGACGCTAAGATAATTTTTTCTTTTCAACATTCATATTATTCAAGAGACATACGTTCGGAAAAAATTAGAGGATAGACTTAAGTTTTTCCTTTTTCTTCTTTTCACAAAAGCAACGACATATTGACAAAAGGAATATATAGATGTACGATATTATTTGGAACATACATAAAGCCTACAATTACAGTTATGTCATTAACCATGCAAGTATGCAGACTCGATATTCATTTTAACGGATTTTATAAACACATAAACTAAAGATGTTGACTTCTCTAGATAAAAAGCCTCACTATTCTCCTTGGAAAATTTTCAACGTAATTTACCATGTTTGAAATAAAATAAAAAATCTGCATATGACTTTAAATTTATGGTTTCAATTTCTCAGCATAATGCGACAAAAATCCTTTACCGTTTTGGGTCAAATTATTACTGCGATAAAAGAATTTTTTCTTTTTAGCAATGACGTCCATTCGCATGTAAATAGTTTAAGACATTTGGTGGGGTTTTATTTAAAAGGTTTGGGTGCCCTTTAGGGAACTGGAAACAAGGAATGTTTCTTCTGTCATGATAGACAGAAAATATAATTTCCACAACAAACCTCAAAACCCTTGTAACGACTTCGGTCTTACATTTCTTTCTACGTTTATTTCTTTCTTTCATTCTTTCAGCTATATACTTTACGATAAACTCGATATTTGAAAAAACATTCACTCATATTCACACACGCACACACACACATACATATATATGTGTGTGCGTGTATGTATACATATATATATATATATATATATATATACAGAGAGAGAGAGAGAGAGAGAGAGAGAGAGAGAGAGAGAGAGAGAATGAAACATCAGACACCATTACTAGCAATACCTCCCAATATAAAATTGTATTCCACATCACCACTGAATAATGCAAACCCAAATATTTTCATTTCCTTTACCCAATTATGGGTATTTTACAGAAGTTATTTACTCACAATAGAAATGCTATATCATCAAATGAAATATCTTCATGATGTATTTCAAAACATTTACAAGATATCAGTCAATTTTACCTAAATAACTTTGGTACGCACAATCATTAATCTCTATTCAAGATATGAAAGAAAAAAATTCCATTCTCAAAAAGCTCCAAGTCCAATGGCCTTTTTAGAGCCCAAGGACCCATTTACTGCTGAGCTTACTTACGACGCACATTTATCCCTTAAGATGGGGAGTTACCTTTTATATGTTCAGCAAATATCTGTGGGGTAAAGTTGAAAGAACCACAAACTTTCTCCTGGATGTTTAAGAACTTTGTGCCAACAGCGTCCGCCTTATCTTGGACGTAACTTATTTTAGTCCAGACTGAACCTGCGAGCAGCTCATTAGCTGATAGACACACCAGTAATACAGAAAAAAAAGTCTAATTGTCACAGACAGGCGCTGTCTCTCTCTCTCTCTCTCTCTCTCTCTCTCTCTCTCTCTCTCTCTGGATACACACACACACACACACACACACACACACATATATATATATATATATATATATATCATTGATCCAAATAACGCGTTGGTGTACTCATTTTAGGGTTTATTAATTTTCTCCATGGCACTGTTGTTTCGATTATTATCCTACAAATAATCACAAAATACAAAGTAACAACTTTACCTTACCTTACGAATAACATACGCTTGGAAGGAATACATAAAATCTTTTATCCTAAAAAAAAAGAATTTAATCCTAGACTTATTTATGCTGCGAGTTAATATTTGAAATTATAAAATTCTCATATGTAAAATTCATATTGTCATAGTTCTAAAAAATATGACGAAGTTCTCATCTAAGACAAATCTACGTCAGAGGATTCTATGTAAAAATCACCATGAAATTTAATTTAACCGGCCATAGACTTTAATCAACTCCAGTTTGAAAAACTATACATACATTCCATTAGACATATTCAACTCATATTCCACAATGATTATTGGTCTCATCTAGGTTCCTGAGATTAATATCTCTCTCTCTCTCTCTCTCTCTCTCTCTCTCTCTCTCTCTCTCTCAATATAGTATTTCATCTAAATTGTATTTTTTTAAAAATCATGCTCGTTCTGTTCTCATACCCAGAAGCAGTACTGCAAGATCTTTCTCTTGTATTTGACTATTATTTGTTGTGGCATCCAAAAGTAGGTTTCAATATGATTAAAATTGTTACACAAGGATGAGTCTTTGATTTTGCTCCAATCGGAGATAAAGTTTGGTCCAGAAAAGATCTAGTCAATCTTGGTCAGTTTCGCTTTAATTAACGATTCAATACCGGATTAACTTCCCATCTCCTCCTTCCAGATGGTATTTCTTCTCCATAACAACATCAGTCACCATTTTCTTTGTTTTAAATTCTACCATATACAAAGATTAAAACTGATTTCAACAACAGCAAAGTGGGGGATTATTAATAACGTAAGCTTCATGTGACAGGCTGAGCTTATTATTATTTATAGCGCTAGATTACACGATTACATATCCTCATTAACGTTAACACTAAGACGATTAGGAAATAATGCAACGGATTATTTATGCAATTTGAGCGATCCCCAAATTAAAGAGACTTATTTCGACATTCAACGTATTTCGAGGTCATATAGAGGGAGCGCAAAACGCATACATGCAGCACTATGTTGAAGACATACACAAAGCCAGGAAACACCCTTTAATGCAAACTTTATTGTAGGATATTTGATATTTACTCTCATTTAGTCCTCAATATTGATCAAAGACCAACATAATAAGGAGGGTCACCATGTGACTGTTTCTATCACGTTTCATGAAAATCCTTTCAGACACTAAGAGGATATTTTGTTAAAGCACAGGCAGAAAGATACCCAATAGCAAATTGCCAATGTGGAAATATTTCATGCTTGAGAGAGAGAGAGAGAGAGAGAGAGAGAGAGAGAGAGAGAGAGAGAGTTTAGTTATACTCTGTAAGCTCATATGTTGAAATCGTTAGGGAATAGACAAGAAAATTATCTTTTAACGCCTGAATTCAATTTGGCGTTGTCGAGGAATGATTTTTAAACATTGAACCTTTCGACAACTAACCTTTATGAGGTCCTTCCTAAATTTGGGACACTTAGATATATAGAATTCAATACCACAAATTTGAATAAATGTATCGAGTCTCTGAAGTTCTTTCGAGACAGGTGCCAGTTAAATAAAACTAGATAAGAACTAAAACTACTTTTAAACTACTCAATCTTATTCTTGACGAAAATAATTACAGCTGATGATCTTCGGAAGTCTTGTCCTGTGAACATAAACTTAAGTGGAAGCATTGAGTCGTAATTTTACATTCCTAATATCATTTTTACTATACATAAAAAGGCTATTTTTCTCCTCAAGAGTAATTAGATATAATTATTATCAATATGTATATAAATCTTCAATAAAAATTAGGAAAGCTGACGCCTTCAAATATCACCATTGGTTTCAACAGTGCAGCTTTAGCCCTGTCATCCTACTCCTGTTCATCACACCCCACCCCCTCCCCCTGTCCTCTATTCATCAAAAACACAATGTTTATTTTCCTTGTTTTGATTTTTTCGTTTCCTCATCCTTCGCTCCTCCCACTACCATGTAACGACCCTTATCCTAAAAGGCCCATTTCCTTACCATCATTACTCTTTCTTTTGGAAGTATCGAAGATGATTCCTTCTCAGTTTACAATGCTCACTAAAGTTACCCTACCAAGAATTTTCCTTTTCTCCTTCCATTCTATCCCCCTATCACTCTCTTTACTTCATCCCTGCATTTATATTCTTTTCCTGCAACTCGTTTTTTCCTTATTTTCCCCTTGCTAAACATTGGAAATTCTTTTTCTGGGATATTTCCAAACCTATTTTTTTTTCTCTATGGACCCCGATTCATACATAACAAGTTCACCCCAATTCCTTTTTCTTTGTTATCTCAAAGCGTTTTTCTCCTTTATCTCTGCTCCCTGTTTTCAAACTTCCAAGCCATTTGCGTCCCCGACCCTTACTCTTACCGTCCGATACCTTATCCTATTTCCGCGTTAGTTATCCCTCCCCTTTTACTTTGTGTTCTGTATTAACACAGTGTTCACATGTTTAAATTGACTTCGGGTTTATTAAGTTATCTCCAATACTTCATTGTTCATGTTAAGCCATATTCACTTCCCTTCTATATACTTATTTTCTTAATTATTCTTAATTACTTAATTAATCTATCTATTGAACGTACATTTTTAAGACTACAATATTTTTCGCACACCATCCTCTCTTTCTTTACTTAAGTAAAATAATTAGTTCTTCCTTCATGAGTTTTTACACTCATGAGCAAGGAAGTTGTTAATTCCTTCGATTAGCTTTTTCTTCATGCAAAAATCCTCTTTTTCTGAAATGATTAAATGTCTGGTTTAGCCCTTTCTAATTGAAAAATTACGTCACGTTCTACTCTTTCTTTTATTGGAGACAATAACCTGTCTCTATTTCAAACTAAACCCTTTCTTATTATAGGAAAAAACATTCCCTTATAAATTTAAACTTTTTCTCCTCCTCATATCAAAACATTTTGTTCTCAGCGCCAAGAAAATTCTCTCCCAAAACCATCATTGGCCACTTATCTGCCATCACAGGGCCATTTTATCTTTTATGAATATCCCTTTTTTTTTTTCTTTTTTGTTGTCACTGTCAAAAGAACCACATATTTTTTTTCACCACTCACCGTGTTCGCCTAACAGCGTCTTAAGCATCCCGTTCTTTCTGTCCTTGCTTCCTCTAAAGAAGCATCCAAACATGAGCATTGAAATGGTTAAGAGTTTCATTGATGCTTTATCGTGTGTACTTATTCTTAATGTTTCGCTTCGTAGTAAAATAAGGCAGAATGATGCGCATTTCGAATTACAAAAACACATGCACACACTCGAATATATTTCAACCATAGACAAATATTTTAAGTAGTTATACAGTTTTACTTTTAACAGAAACTATGAAAAAAAAAATACTCTTGCCAATGCGCTTTCTCTAAAAATTCTATGGGAAAGGTCAAGTTTTACTCTTATATGCGTTTAGCTGACGGGATATAAAGAATTTGTCTTACACAATGGCAGTATTTGCTCGATTTTAAGATGATCTACCATTGGGTTATAAAATGATGGGCATATTTAGTTCTAATGCACCACATCAGATCTTGTTAACAAATATAATCAATCTCAACCACTGTAACATTTTATTCATTCCTTTATAAAAATTACCTATAAATATGACCCGCTTTCTAAGACAATAAACCCCCCCCCCAAAAAAAAGCAATACCTTCGGTAAATTCCCCGTGACAGATCCTTGCAATCAAAGTAAGTCGTGTGTATGCATAAAGTTCTTAGGATAACAACGAAACCCCTGAAATCTATTTTCAGTAAAGATTTCCCTCCGAATTATCTTGCTTTTCGGAAATGGAAACGGAAGAATTTCCCATAAAAACGAAGAGAAAGATCAAGCTTCGTTCTCAGATGTACTTTCCCGCTCTATACTTTGGTGTGAATTCCCCCCCCCCCCTCTCTCTCTCTCTCTCTCTCTCTCTCTCTCTCTCTCTCTCTCTCTCTCTCTCTCTCTCTCCACCATTCCTTCAATCGTCATCTAGCAATCATGTTAAGCTCGCCAGTTTATAAGTTAGTTATCTTACATTTAATACTTAACAGAATAACTAGGCAAATTCCATACACAATTTATTATATTTATTCATTTAAATCCCTTAGACCTATCTTCATCAGGCCATCAACAATTACGCAATAAACCTTCTCTTGATTTCCCTTTCACTTGTAACTGCATTCAGCTCCCTTTGTTAAATTAACCCCGTCCATCTATTTACACGATTCCTATCAAAGCACAATTTATGCACGGTCAATGAAATAACATTGATTATGCCTTATAACTAAAGCACCGTAAGAGAGAGAGAGAGAGAGAGAGAGAGAGAGAGAGAGAGAGAGAGAGAGAGAGAGAGAGAGAGAGAGAGAGAGAGAGAGAGTTACAAGGATTTCGGATGTTCAAAACACCCTCCAACAGCTCTTCTCGAATCATCACAAAAATATTCTTCCATAGGAAAACAATAAACCTGATTTACGATGCCTTCCGCATTTTCAGCAAAAGGACGATCTTATTGGACGCAATAAGGTTATCAGAGCCTGCCAGGATCTTTCCCCTCGAAAATAATACTTAGGGGTAATGGGGCAAGTTCCTAGGAATAACAGGGAAGTGGGCCAAGTTAGGGCGATACTTGTAAGGGAGTAGTAAAGCAAGTTCTTAGGTTACTTATAACAGTGGAATGGGGCAAGCAAGGAAGGTCACTTGTGAGGGTTAATACAGCAGGTTTCTTGGTTACTTATAACAGGGAAATGATACAAGTTACGACGTTACTTGTGATGATAAATAAAGCAAGTTCCTTGCTTACTTATGACGAGGAAATTGGGGCAAATTCCACCGTTCTTTAAAAGGGACAATAGAGCAAGTTCCTCGGGTACTTAGGATAATGGGACAAGTTCCGACGTTACATATGATGGTTAATAAAGCAAGATTCTTGTTTACATTTAAAGATGACTCATGAATGGCAGAGGCAAGAGACAATGAAAAGGCCCTAAAAACTGACCATGTATACATATCTGCACCGAACCCCATTCTCCATTAAACTAGGACCAGGGAGGGCCAGGCAATGGCTGCTGATAACTCAGCAGGTAGACCGATAGGCTCCCTAAACCCCTCATCCTTAGCTCACACGGATGGTGAGTTTGCAGACACTATAAGAAATCATTGAGTTTGAGCATATTTCGAACCCCAGTCCAGCAGATCGCAAAGCAGGGACGTTTCCAATAGTCTATCCTTTCTTTTTTCTAAAGTAATATAATTAGTTCTCCCTTTATTTTATATAATAATAAAGAAGAAATTGTTTTCAATTCTTTTCGATTATATTTTTCTTGAAGTGAAAATAGTCTTTTCCCAAAATGATCGAATGCCTGCTTTCACCCTTTCCAATTGAAAAATATTTAAGACCTTCAGTTTTTCTTATCATTATTACCAGTTTTGTTAGCATTGCATCAGAAAAAGCTCCTCTTATATTTTTTTTTTTTTTTGACAAAGTTTCTCATAAGAAATAAAAGAGTTCTATAACAATAATTCATCATACGACCCTGGCAATAACCTAATAACCTGTCAATACAAACATATAAAGTTTGGGTAGAAAGAAGAGAAGGAGTCAGGAAGCAAGCACAAGATGATTCAAGGAAGGCAAATGTCAGAGTTCCGAGGAACACAAGGCGAGTGGAGATAACCCAATTAACACGACGACTTCAGCAGGAGATAATGACTTTAGGATGGTGTAAATTTAGTTAGGATCAAGTGAACTGGGGTAGAATGGCGTCTCTCAAGTAATGGTGGTGAAAATGTAATTTCCATTAAAGGACTATATTATAAAATGATAATGTTTCATCTGTGATATCAAACATCACAGCGTAGGATGAAATATAACAACTGGGAGTAGAAAAATATAATTAGATTAAAGAAAGAACAGAAGATAAGGAATTTGAAATTTACATGAAGAAAGGGTTGCTAATGGAAGATGTTAGCTTGTAATACGACCTGATTATATACATACATACATACAGAATACATACATATCATATCTATATATATACTGTATATATATGCATTGCCGACCTGACTGCAATAAATTACCCCAGAACAATTCATCATTGCCAATAAATGAGCTAATTGCCTGAGTGGTAAATATAAGGGAATAATATATATATATATATATATATATATATATATATACACACACACACATATATATATATATATATATATATATATATATATATATATTATATATATATAAATATGTGTTTGTGTATGTATACAAAACATGGGCAAGTTACATTTGGAAAGTTGGTACCTTAATGCATTTTCGATGTAAAATAATTATGGCCAATTTGTGTAACAAAATTATCATTATCAGTAATATTTGAGTATATATGATTAATCAAGTTGCCATGACCGTAGATAAATATACATCCAATACGAGAATTCATAGTTCGACACGTCAAACTATTACAAACATCTCCTCGGTGTATAATACGAGGCCTGTGATCTAACACTAGCTTTCCATATAAAACCTTCGGACACCATTCCATAATAATTGAGGTCATTAATTCACTCATTAGACCACACTGACAATTATGAATGTTGCAACGGACTGTCAACTGCAACACAGTTACATTGGCTTTGTAACTTGACAATATAGCAAATAGTGATGTGTTGTGGAGAATTTAATTTGCTTCTTAACAGCAGATTTTCATTTTCATATGAGGAAAAATATATAATTTTACCAAAAAACTACTCTATAAATCAAGTCAAAGAAAATATCATGGAAAATAAAATGCCACTTTTGATGTCTATTTGCTATTGAAAAATAGGAAATAGAAAAAATATCTATTTAGAATATAATTGTTTATTTATATACAACAAATACAGCCGTTTCTAGTCTAATGTATCAGAGATGTCATCATTCTTGTCTGGCACCTGTCTAAAGACAGAGATATATTGTCACCATTTATATTATTGGGGATAGGAAGAAATTCGTATTTAGGAACAGAAAGAACAGACCGACTAAATTAGGCCAACGGTAATTAAAAATCATGGTAATCTCTCCCGTTTTCCGAGAGAGAGAGAGAGAGAGAGAGAGAGAGAGAGAGAGAGAGAGAGAGAGAGAGAGAGATACAATATATCAAGGGTTTTATTAATATGATCATGTTTAAAGATTGATTAGGCTGCCTAGCGTCGCAACTACAAAGGTCATTGACACTAGGCGGCGTCATAACTGCCAGGGTCACTGACGCCTCAAGGTAGAATGAAACGCAGTAAAGAAAAGACTATTTAATCATCATATCATATCCCTGAACACGGAGAGGAATTTGGAACGTTCAAGTCAGAATAATTTTTTCAACTCAAAATATAGGATATTATTATGTAAATTATTATGAAATTCGACATCACTGAATTATAAAACGCTTATTTTTGGAATTAGAATTACTTTCACGATAAAAAAGCAAAAATATTTTTCTAAATGATTCCCAATTGTAATTTTTATGAATATTTAACTGGATCAAGTTGAAAATCTTATTTTCTTTACATTTCTCCAACTCTGCCTTAAGTCTCCGGACGAGTTCTTCAAGATTTCCGTTGGAACTCAGGAAGAAATTCGCTCGGAAGTGATTGATACAAGACTTCCTTCCCTACTTTGAACATTTAATTTCGTACATTAGATTTTAATTCATAAAAGTAAATATTGATAGATATAATCAATATCATTTCTATCTAGAAGTAAAACCTATTTTGTTATTAAAACTACTAATACATATAAAATTAATGTTTACTGAATAAAAATATTGTATAACATTCTCCTTATTATTTGCTTGAAATGTTTATTCTTATAACTTCTAAAAAGTCTTCTCACTCTTCAGGGATATGAGAGAATGATTAAATGATATTTTCACTCTCAGTCTCTACATCGTTTTCTTGCTGCTCCATCATCATCATCATCAACTTTTACATCACAAATTGTTGAGGGTATTCCTTTACGTTCTGTTCTATTTTCTTTTATTGGAAATATACTAAGATATTTATGCTGTATATATATATATATATATATATATATATATATATATATATATATATATATATATATATATATATATATACAATCTGTAGGTAATAAGACTATTCAATTTCAAGAATTGATAAGCGAGAAATATTGGGACATACTAGCATTATCTGGAACATGGTTAAATACCTTAGACAAGGCAAAGATCACTGAAATTACAACAACAACAACCCCCCCCCCCATTTTTTCACATATCAAGAGAGGGCCCAGGTCTGGTGAGGGTGTCGTACTCAAATATCAGAATGTTAAAAAGAACTGGTGTAACAAGCTTTGAATATATAGAAATAACTTTAGTTAAAAAAAATCCAAAAATATCCTTTATAACAGTCTACAAAGCCCCGAGAACAAACACTAGTATCTTTTTTGAAGAATTTGGTGCTTTTATTGATATGATTATCATAGAGAAAAATGAATTAGTTATCTGTGGAGCCTTAGAGTTTTGGATGGATGACGCACCAAATCCCAACGCATTTAGTCAGTTATTAGAATCCTATCGACTTGTGAATAATATAGACTGTACAACTACTTTAACTGGGCATACGTTGAACCTAGTTTTAAGTGATGACATGAATAACATTGAATCTGATATAGATATTGAGGAGAAATTATTACGTTTAGTCTACCTCTACAGAAACATGCAATAGTAAAGAAAATAAACTTAGACATAAATCAAATTTTTCTCGTACCGTATTTATTGAAGAAGTTACAAAGAAAATAAACGATGCTATCAATATTCCCTGTGATCATGATGACCAACGTCTGTTGGGAGCTAAGTGTGTTAACTGTCTTACGACCACTTACAATAAAGTGAGTAAAGTGAATATGATACCATGTGCCCACCGATGGAAAAGACTATAACTGTAAAAGACCAATATCTTTGGTTTGATGGAGACACTTTAGTAAAAAAAGATGGAAAAAAGACGCAAAGAAAGTGCAATATGTTAAAAGCTGAAAGTACATGGGTAGAATACACAAACTGCTACATGTCAATATAACTACCTACTAAGAAGGGAAAAATAGTGAATATTATAAGAGAAAGATCCTCGAGGCAGCAACAGACATAAATAAGTTATATCGTCTTCTGATTCGTATAATGGGAAATGTAAAAGAAAAGAAGCTACCTGATCGATACAGTGACTACGAATACTCTCAACATCAGATTAATGATACACCTGACACAGACAAAATTAATAGGATTTAACAACATAACACAAGATGACAACACCAGAATTATCAAGAGAACAAAGAAAACAAACTGCGCGATCGATCCTATGCCAATATCTGAAGTAATTAGAGAGAGAAACTTTTCTAGTCTAGCCGAAATAATAATGAGAATAGCAAATGCAAGCATTAATGAATGCAAGTTTCCCAAATCTGAGGAAATGGCTATAGTCACACCAGCTCTGAAAAATGCTCTGGACTACCAGGAATTAAGCTCATACAGACCTATTTCGAATCTATCCTTTGATTCATAAGTGCTTGAATAAGCAATTCTTGACCAATTAGTCAGTCACTTAGAAGTAATAGGAGGTTTGCTTGACAACCAATTGATAACAGACAAGAAGATGACTTTCGCAAGCTTTGTAGGATATAAAAATCCTACGTTCCAGTATCTTCAGCAAATGTTAAAGTTGTAGAGACATCAAGGAAAAGAAAAAATCACAAGAAAATACAAGTAGTTGGAACCGAAACATGTCAATAAAATTCTGAGACTCCGAAAATTCCTAGACACTTCTGAGCTTCCTCAAAGAAGATGAATTCCATCACGTTCCGTTTTTATTAAGGGGAAGAGAGAGAGAGAGAGAGAGAGAGAGAGAGAGAGAGAGAGAGAGAGAGAGAGAGAGAGAGAGATACAATATATCAAGGGTTTTATTAATATGATCATGTTTAAAGATTGATTAGGCTGCCTAGCGTCGCAACTACAAAGGTCATTGACACTAGGCGGCGTCATAACTGCCAGGGTCACTGACGCCTCAAGGTAGAATGAAACGCAGTAAAGAAAAGACTATTTAATCATCATATCATATCCCTGAACACGGAGAGGAATTTGGAACGTTCAAGTCAGAATAATTTTTCCAACTGAAAATTTCGGATATTATTATGTAAATTATTATGAAATTCGACATCACTGAATTATAAAACGCTTATTTTTGGAATTAGAATTACTTTCACGATAAAAAAGCAAAAATATTTTTCTAAATGATTCCCAATTGTAATTTTTATGCATATTTAACTGGATCAAGTTGAAAATCTTATTTACTTTACATTTCTCCAATTCCGCCTCAAGTCTCCGGACGAGTTCTTCAAGATTTCCCTTGGAACTCCGGAAGAAATTCGCTCAGAAGTGATTGATACAAGACTTCCTCCCCTACTTTGAACATTTAATTTCGTACATTAGATTTTAATTCATAAAAGTAAATATTGATAGATATAATCAATATAATTTCTATCTAGAAGTAAAACCTATTTTGTTATTAAAACTATTAATACATATAATATTAATGTTTACTGACTCAAAATATTGTATAACATTCTCCTTATTATTTGCTTGAAATTTCTATTCTTGTAACTTCAAGAAAGTCTTCTCAAGTTCTCACTCTTCAGGGATACGAGAGAATGATTAAATAATATTTTCACTCTCTGTACATCGTTTTCTTGTTGCTCCATCATCATCATCAACTTTTACTTCACAAATGGTTGAGGTTAATCCTTCACGTTCTGTTCTATTTTTTTTTTTTTTAGAAATATAGTAAGATATTTCTGCTGTGTATATACATATTTATATGTGTATATATATACATATATGTATATATATACATACACACAATCTGTAGGTAATAAGACTATTCAAATTCAAGAATTGATAAACGAGAAATATTTGGACATACTAGCATTATTTGAAACATGGTTAAATAACTTGGACAAGGCAAAGATCACTGAAATGACCCCCGTCTCCCCCCCCCACACAAACATTTTTTCACATACCGAGAGAAGCTAAGCCTGGTGGGGGTGTCGGACTCATTATTCATAAAAGTTACTCAAATCTCAAATTGTTAAAAAGAACTAGTATAACAAGCTTTCAATATATTGAAATAAACTTTACCCATAAAAACAGAAAAATATCCTTTGTAACAGTCTACAAACCACCGCGAACAAACACTAGTATCTTTCTTGAAGAATTCGGTGCTTGCATCGAGATGATTATCAAGGAGAAAAACGAATTAGTTATCTGTGGAAACTTCAATTTTTGGATGGATGACGCATCAAATCCTGACGCTTTGGCATTTAGTGAGTTATTAAAATCATATCGACTCGTGAATAATGTCGACTGTACAACTACTTAAAATGGGCATACGTTGAACCTAGTTTTGAGTGATGACATGAATAATACTGCATCTGATATAAATGTTGAAGAGAAATGTACAAACTTATTACGTTTAGTCTACCTCTACAGAAACATGCAATAATAGAAAAATAAACTTTAAACATGAATCCATTTTTTCTCCTACCGTATTTATTGAAGAAGTTACAACGAAAATAAATGATGCCATCAACATTCCCTGTGATCAAGATGACCAACGTCTGTTGGGAGCTAAGTGTGTTAACTGTCTTACGACCACTTACAATAAAGTGAGTAAAAGTGAATATGATACCATGTGCCCACTGATGAAAAAGACCAATCTCCTTGGTTTCATGGAGAGACTTTAGCGAAAAAAAAGAGGGAAAAATACTTAAAGAAAGAAAGTGGAATCGGTTGAAAGCTGATAGCTCAAGGGTAGAATACAAAACTGATACGTGTCAATATAACTACCTACTAAGAAGGAAAAAAGTGAATACGATAAGAGAAAGATCCTCGAAGCAGCAACAAACATAAATAAGTTATATTATGGTTCTGATAAAATCTTTAGTAAATACTTCCAATTAAAGACTTATTATTATCAGTTATCGACTTAACGTTGCACATTCTTCCGAGATACGCTTTAATATCAGTGGTAAGGCATTCACCAGAGAAGGGTAATGGGTCACAAGGAGGGGGGGGGGGCATGAGTAAACACGTAATAAATGAGTGCGTCCTCTTCCCCGATGGATGTGGTGACTTCCTTTTCCTTTTTGTACTGATAACTGTCATTACCAAACGTAACTGATTCTACATCTGTTCGTTATTAAAGGACTTTCGATAAGTCCTTTTATAGAGACTGGAAACATTTAGAATTGATCTCGTCAGAGTTTTGGTGGCCTTTTGGAAACGTCCCTACCTGGCGATGCCTTGGACGGGAATTCGAGACACGTTCAATCTCGATAGTTTCTTGGAGTGTCTGCAACCTCACCATTTTTGTAAGCTACGGATAGTGGTTTGGGGAAGCCTATAGGTCTACTTGCTGAGTCATCAGCAGCCATTGTCTGGCCTCCCTGGTCTGAGCTTAATTAAGACGAAGCTTGGGCGCTGATCATATGTGCATAAGGTCAGTCTTTTGATCATTCTCCTGCTAGGGCGTTGTCACCGTCCCTTGCCTCTGCCATTCATGAGTCACCATTAAACCTTTAAATACGGTTACTGATACAGCTGTTTTGTTTGATTCTCTTGTTTTGCTTAATTCAATCATTTTAAGAGTTTTACATTTCCCGTAAAATAAAGGTTTTGAGTTCTTCTAAACCAAATAAAAAATGATAATGTTTTTGAAGGTAAGATTCTAATAACTTTTGCAAGAGATAGAATTGAAGATGCTTAAAATAGAGGCTTTGTTAGGAAACAAACTTGGACCTTTTTATTTGGATTTAATGCTGGGAGATTCGCAACTATTTTTGTTCACAGCGAAACTAGTCTAGTTTGCTACATTCTGATACTTTGATACTCTGGCTCGTTAAGCATAACTTTTACAGAAATACTATGAAAAGGTATATGTTCAGACTACTGTATATGTATCACCTGAAGGGAAGGAAGTTCTTTAGATCGATGTATGATTGCATTTGAATCCGAAACTTCATTGGGTTGCTTGTTCTCTTTCGAATAAAATGTCAGGAATGAGGAAGATGATCAACAGTAAGTCGAATTCTAAATAAATAGTTTTGAGAAGATAATCTTCCCTACGAAAACTAACCGAGGCCCTTTGCGTCAATAGGCATATGAGACAATGATGATATAATTAAGAGCAAGTCTCTCTCTCTCTCTCTCTCTCTCTCTCTCTCTCTCTATATATATATATATATATATATATATATATATATATATATATATACAGAGAGAGAGAGAGAGAGAGAGAGAGAGAGAGAGAGAGAGAGAGAGAGAGATACACACTCACACACACACACACACACACACACACACACATATATATATATATATATATATATATATATATATATATATATATATATATATATATATATATTCCGGTCATGCTCAGCGGCAGTGCAAGATGCATAATCACTTAATCTCTCCCCGTTCCTCGGGTGGTGAGGAAAGGGAGTAGTCATACCCTGGTGGTACTCCGAGAGGAATGGGGGAGGGGTGGGAAGGGTTGAATCTGAGTGTGCATATCTAAATATTTAGCCACCATTGTTGACGGGTCAGGTACACTAGTTATGAAATAGATAGAAAAAGAAAACACTATTTCTGGTTACTCAACAAACACGATCGAAAGTAAATCTCTTTGTAAAGGCCATCTGTCGTACCGTTGAAATGGATTACTACAAATGCACGCCAGTCAGACGGTAAATTGACTTGCCAGTGAACCCTTAAGGAAATCTTGGCAGCATCAAATTGTGTTTCGAATGACTTACTCCGAAAGGAGACTGAAATGGAAGGTGAAATGTCTCCCCTTTCGTTTTGTCATCCTTCAAAGCATTCTGCAATCGAGTTTCTACAAGAAATAAGTCCGACATCTCACTCTACTCTGCAATAACAGAATACTGCTGAACTTCTTAATGAATATGGAAATGAGCCAATTAGAGTTCGAGAGTCAAATAGGGTTCAGTAACTATTAGATGTATATTATAGAAGTGTAAGCGATCAGTTAATATTGACGACTAAATATCTACAGAGATAAGCACACTCACGCACCCCTCTCTCACCAGGGTACGACTAGTCCCTTTCTCCCATTCCCATCATCTACGCCTATAGATGCAAAGGGCCTCGGTGAAATTTCGCCAGTCGTCTCTATCTTGAGCTTCTAAAACAATACTTCTCCATTCATCATCACCTACTTCACGCTTCATGTCCTCAGGCATGTAGCCCTGGAGCTTCCAACTATTCAAGTGCCTTGTGGAGCCCCGATAAAAGTTTGGTTAACTAATCTCTCTTGGGGAGTGCCATTTAATTCCCCATATCCTTTTGAGGGCTTTGTTCTCAAAACTACAAAATCTGTTGGATATTGATTCATTGTCATACCACGACTTTCTATCTACTATATAAGGGAGATCAGAAAAAATTAAATCTCCTCATACATTTTTGCGAGAAACCTTTGCCTAATCATTTATGCTTTAGAAATGCCTTCAAATTTGAAATTTACTGTATAGTTAGAATCAAATTTACTGAAGTTAGAATCAAAAGAACGCCGACACTCGGGGGAAATCTTTCGTCAGATGTCTCTAGTGTCCATGACAAAACAGACAAGGTATTGCTTTTCTTACTACTTCTACATAATGGTCGGAGCCTTCACAAACCTTAGCGAACCAAAGACAGTAAAGGGCTGTCTTTGTTAGCAAAAGCATACAAAAGTTACAAATCGAGTTGCCATATTTCAATTCTTTATTATCATTTGACGTCTCAAATATCCACTGCAAATACAAAACACACGCACATTATATATATATATATATATATATATATATATATATATATATATATATATATATATATACAGTATGTGTGTGTGCGTAATACCAATTTTCGTGCCAGTTTCTCGAACCAGGGTTCGATTCCCCGGCCGACCAGAAGCCATTAACGCTTGAGTTGATTCCCCCTTGGTTCTCTGATCCCGAGGTATAGAGAGAATCCAGATATAAAGGGAGTATAATATATGGCTTTTATAAATATGGAAAACACGTATAAATGTGCTAAAATTTATTATATATAAATATATATATATATATATATATATATATATATATATATGTGTGTGTGTGTGTGTGTGTGTGTGTGTGTGTGTGTGTGTGTGTAGAAATCACAAAACCTAATACGTGATGAGCATAAAATAATCAAGTATTATAGCCACGAAAGGAAAATGAAAACACAATCTCAGTGCTCTCTCTCTCTCTCTCTCTCTCTCTCTCTCTCTCTCTCTCTCTCTCTCTCTCTCTCTCTCTCTCTCTCTCTCTCTCTCTGTATGTATGTATATACAGTATATATATATATATATATATATATATATATATATATATATATATATATATATATATATATATATATATCTAACTAATTTGATAACTTGAAGAAAATAGCAGACAACTTAAGAGCTAAGAAATCAGTGGTTTTTATGTAAAACGAAGGAAAAATAGCATTTTTTTTCTACACCTCCATAAGCATAAACATCTAT
>NC_090727.1:93985105-93995105 GCF_036898095.1 Palaemon carinicauda | reverse complement strand
TCTCTCACCATAATATATGATAAAAGATAGCGTCTAGTTTATATCCCCACTTACATAGTTCTCAATTTAAAAATAAATATCAACTTGAGAAACATTACAAGTTCCATTCTCTAGAGACATGATGTTCGTGAAGTGAATCTTTAAGAGTTGGAATTGTTGAAAGACAAACAGGCAAGAATGGAAGTAATAATGTTGTTTCTGGAAGGGTTGCAAGATTTCGGTAGGTATGAATAAATGGATAAATTCCAGGAATTTAGAAGGTAAGAAGAACTAATTACGTTTAATAAATCAAAAGAAATATCTTGCAATTCCAAATTATAAAAGGGCTCAGTGTGCAGGCCAATATTCACCTCGCCAGAACTCTCTAAAAATTTACGTTTTGGTCCAATTATTATTATTATTATTATTATTATTATTATTACCTCCGCCAAGGAGGTCATACTTTCACCTCTGTCTATTGTTTGTCACCAACCTAACTCAAAAAGCTACGGGCGAATTTTGACCAACGTACTACAAATATATTAAAAACGATGTATTCAGGCCGAACCTCTCTCTCTCTCTCTCTCTCTCTCCTCTCTCTCTCTCTCTCTCTCTCTCTCTCTCTCTCTCTCTGAATGTCCTTTAGGCCGGTATAACTAATGTATGGTGTTTTTTTTTATTATTATTTTACATCGAACAATATCTAAAAGTACTTTTTCTTTCATCGGTGACTTGAACAAGTAGCTGTTAACGGAAGGAATTGTTTAGCTGCAATACTTCAATAATTTCTACATGATTTTGCGGATTCATGATATATATATATATATATATATATATATATATATATATATATATATATATATATATATATATATATATATATATATATATATATTCATATATATATAAATGTGTATATATATACATATATATATATAAATATATATGTATACATATATATATATATATATATATATATATATATATATATATGTGTGTATTCAGTATTTGCAGTGGATATTCGAAACGTCAAATGATAAAATAGAATGAAATATGGCAACTCGATTTGTAAAATCTGAATGCTTTCACTAACAAAAACACCCCTTTGCTGTCTTTGATTCGCTAGGGTTTGGAGAGGGCTCCGCCGATTTCATAGTAGTAGTAAGAAGAGCAACACCTTTTCTGTTTTGTCATGGGAACAACTGAAGACATTTGACGAAAGATTTCCCCCGAGTGTCGCCGTGCTTTTGAATCTAACTGTACATGACCATAAATATAATTGACCAAAACAAATGGTAGACAACTGACTATAAATGATACTTGCATTCTTTAAACAGAAACAACATATTCTACAAACTTACAAACACATCTTTTATCATGTATAACAACATCTCCGATAACCCTAAGGAGCAGATAATTAATTACCTTCTTCATTAGGTGGCTCTGAGGAAACTATTCCCCAAGTCCCCAAGGCGGGGACACTCGACCAACAAATGCCCCAACACCAAAGGACAATAACAGTCTCCGCACAATGGTTGGACTACCAAACTATTCAACATACTTGAACAAACTTCTGTGGCCAATCTTCAAACGATGTAAGGCAGTCTCCCTTGTACTTGATATATTATAACATGTTGATTCGGTAGTTTCCAGCATATTCTGGTTGTGGTGGCCAATTGGAAACGTCCCTGCCTGGTCATCTACCGGACTGGGGTTCGAGACATGCTCAAGCTCGATAGTTACTTGTAGTGTCTAAAACCCTAAGGATGGAGGTTTGGGAGAGCTTACAGGTCTACCTGATGAGTCATCAGCAGCCATTGTCTACCCTTCCCTAGTCCTACCTTGGGTTGAGGGTTTGGGCGCTGATCTTATGCATGTATGATCCGCGCCCAAGAGCCCCTCCATCAAACTAGTACCCAAGGAGCCAAGTAATAGCTGCCCATGACTCAACAGCATCCGTGTGTTACTCGGGCATAATAGATCCCGTACAAGAGCATCGCTTCAGGCTATTTATAAAGGTCTTCAGAAGATGAGAGTAAGAAAAAAAAAAAGAAAATTATGGGTTTGTGGACAATCAATGGTTCTTTATATTTTTTTCAACTCAAGATCACCCATTGAAAATAGTTTGATTTCAAAGTGCAGAATTCCAACATATGATATCAGGTCACCCGGGTGTGGCGTGAAGCTGATATGGATTTAACGGCATTATACTGTAAGGTATAATAATAATAATAATAATAATAATAATAATAATAATAATAATAATAATAATAATAATAATAAGGGTGATTTTGTCCCATGTTTTTACCTGCTCTTTATACAATCTTCATGAAGTCAGTAATCTTTGTATTTATAACAAGAGAGAGAGAGAGAGAGAGAGAGAGAGAGAGAGAGAGAGAGAGAGAGAGAGAGAGAGAGAGAGAGAGAGAGAGAGAGAGAGAGAGAGAGAAATTTCAAAAGGGCGGGAATTTTAGGAAATGATAGTAAATTCGCAACCCCTAATAAATGACATTTTCTAGAACTTCACCTCTTTATAAAGGAAACAAAAACAATAAATAAAGATGAATTCTCATTTTGGTTACCTTGACTTCTAACAGACAGCCTTCTCTCCCTCGCCTTAGAAATCGTTACCATCACATACCTGCAACGAAAATTTCCAAATTACCAAAGATGTAAAAAATATTGTATTCTATTCATCCAATCTCTCAATGTCAACAATGCATTTATCTCCAGAATCAGGAAACTTCATGGAAATGAGTTTTCTGCAATTCAGTCTCATTTGGGGAAAGTCGTTCTCTTCCAGAACTCCATTAAAAATAGGAATAGTGAAAATGTGTCCGGTTTCTTCATCGAAAAGCGTCTTGATGCATAGAGCGCATTGGAATAAAAGGATATTAATAAAATACTATAATATACATGTCAATATAGATTATAGCTAATGGGTTATGAGCTCCGGACACTAAAACAACTGTGATAATGAGCCCTCGCATGTAGAATGTCTTTCTAATGTGTTGTTTCACAAATTTCTGTACTTATGTTCATGCAACAAGCTATAGAATCTATTATGTCTGTCATTTATAAGGCATACCTTAAAAGAGCTATTAGCATTAATAACAATCTATTGTAATTGATGCTAATCATTTTTTTTTCAGAATAATTCTTAATTTCTAAAATGTTTACATTATAAACGACAGACGTAATTGATTAATGGACTCTATGCACCACTACAAAATACAATACGACAATCCTGCCGTTAAAAAAACCCCTCACATTCGGTTACAGCATACCTTATAAAAAACTTAATATTCAGAAAACGCATATAGCAATAATTATAAAAAATGTACTCTACGTATAACTACCAAAAACAAAAGTAACGCCTAGTTACTGCAACTACCAACTGAAGTCTTATAAAAAGGAAGAAAGTAACAACCCAGACGAATTCTTCTTATTTTCCTTCTTCCTCGTAACGTTTCCCTTTGATAGCCTTTATGGACCTCCAAATCCGGCCGTCATCCAGTTAACTATCATTACTTAACTCTCATCGTTAGATTCACGAACCAACAACACCCATTTCCTCCAAAGATTTTTCTTTGAATATCTCTTACCTATTTATTTATCCAAATTTCTCTTACTTATCTTTTCCTCAGATTCCTCTTACTCATTTTCTCTTCAGATTTCTCTTACTCATTTTCTCCTCAGATTTCTCTTACATATCCTTTCCTCAGATTTCTTACCCACACATTTCTTTAGGTTTCTTCTCCTAGATAATCTATATCTTTTAATAAATATTTTGGCTTTTTGCACTGACTGGAAACAATACCAACAAAAATGTTCCCTTATTTTGTAGCCTGAGTTTATTTCTATAGAAGTATTTTCAAAATAAACTACAAAATAAAACTTACTGACCCACAAATAACTAATCATGTATTTTAATGTTATCTTTGAATATAACTCCAATTTGTTTACATTTCCCTTCACGATCTACTTTACATTTGCGCGTTCGTTTGTGTGGCTGATTCTTAACGAAATCTTACAATAAAGTTGAATGTCACTCAGTTCTTGATATTACTATCAAATTCACACAAATATCTTTTCCGTATGGAACGCACAACATTTTCTCCATCATACAAAATCCTACTGATCGAACATTTGAACGTTTGACCTGAGCTCGGCTTTGAGATGATTTACTAAATTACAACCAAGAAAAAACTTAAATAACTAAATGTCATGTAAACACTGACTTAACTCAAAACATTGCTTTCTTTTATATAATGCTGCTAAGGAATAAAAAATCTATTTCAAATACACACAGAACATGTTGAACGTTCATATTTTAAATTAATCGAGTGTTCGCTCTCTCTCTCTCTCTCTCTCTCTCTCTCTCTCTCTCTCTCTCTCTCTCTCTCTCTCTCTCTCTCTCTCTCTCTCTCGTATATTTAAATTTTCGTTGCATATTTTTGAAAAAGTAGGTGAGGCTAGTATTGATTTTCCCTTCATCCTTCATTATGAATAAATGAATATTCCACCGATTACATTTCAATTGTTCTTTAAGAAAGTGCACAGGCAAAGCTGACGAGGAGGACACCGTGACAATTCTTTCCTCTAACTTGTCTAAACTGTAGCCATTAGAAAAGAAAAGTTGTCCTTCCGGGATTCCTAATTAAGGTTCTGTTGACCGAGAAAGAAGGAAAGAGAGGAGAGATAAAGCCAATGGAAGGATTAATCGCTCCCAGAAGCTCTCGAGAAATGGATCAGACGAAGCCTTGAAAGTTCATGGGAGGACACTCTGACTCTAAGCGATCCTCCAGAAGACTTAATGATTTAAAGTATTTTGAAAAGAATAAATTGATTACACTATTGAATACCGTATTCAAATCTTCCTTATCAGATTAAAAGCAGTTTTTCATTTAGTCTCTACCAAAAGAATAGGCCCTTTCTGAGTGGGGATACCTTAACATGATGAAAGGCTTTGCGTATCGTTATGATCAGCAAAGCTGTACTGGTCATGGCCACCCAAACTAGGTTGGTTCGCTGTGAGCGATATGACTAAAATCTCCCATCATCATCAAACCGCAGTGGGCAGCAGGGTGATGATAATGATCAAATCCCAGACATGAATGTGTACATGTATCAGGACTTTGTCCTGTACTGGATTAGAAATGGCTGAATTGTTGTTGTTGTTGTTGTTGTTGTTGTAATAAAATAGGCCATCTTTAATTACTATATAATGGAGTTGATAGAGAAATATTACATTACACAAAACTTTGCATAGTCTTTTGAGCTACCCGAACTTCGATACAATTTAATAAGAAATCGTTCAGTTCCTCACACTATCTTACTTTTCTAATTTCACGTAGATCTTTCATATATCCAAAACTGGAAACCAGAAGAAGACAACGTATATGAGAACCCAAGATGTAAAGAAAACTTAGAGATGATTATATTTAAAGATTTAAAGGCTACTCAAGAATAGCAGAGCAAAGGGGAAATGACAATGCCCTAGCAAGCAGGACTACTTCCAAGAGAGTGCCCCATTTTTACATATGATCAGCGCCCAAGCTGGGATCAGCGAGTGCCAGGCAATGGCTGCTGATGACTAAGCAGGTAGACCTATAGGCCCCCAAACCACCCATCCTTAGCTCACATGGATGTTGAGGTTACAAACACTACAAGAAACTACCAGACAGGGACGTTTCCATTAGGCCATCACAACCCATGGGAGAACTGAAATAGCCGAGACCTGTTAATATTGAGGGAGGAAGATATAAGTTCAAAGTTCAAAAGGGGCTGAAATAATGATCAACGAGGAGCAGAGGGGCGACCAAACAAACAAAGTTCTCAGATGATAAATCTAAGGTAAAGACGCTTAATTCGCAGAATTGCTCATAAACGACGTCCCCTTTAATGTTCCTTGGGCGGAACATTAAATCTAATTGGGCGTTGTACCTCATTCTTGTTTGGCGTTGGGAAAGAAGCAGGAGCTCAAATTCAAAGGCTCCTGCCTGCAGGGATTATCCTTTATTTCATGTTTTCGTACACTTCATACATATGCTTTTAATTGCCTTGAAATGTCTGTATAGAAAACTTAAAGGGGCGGTATCTACCCTATGTAATAAAGAGGTATGTGTCTAGTTTTATTTATTTATGTATATATATATATATATATATATATATATAAATTATATATATATATATATATATATATATATATATATATATATATATATATACTGTATATATATGTATATATACACACATATATATATATCCATCTATCTATCTATCTATCTATATATATATATATATATATATATATATAATATATATATATATATATATATATATATAATATGTATATATATATATATATATATATATATATATATATATATATATATATCTTTCCGTACTCTTCCGGAAACCACAATCGGTGCGTGGGTGTGCATATATGTACATATCTATCGGAATATATAGCAGTAATTTTTAACGTCAGGGTACACTACTGTGTGTGTGTATGTGTATATATATACACACACACACACACACACATATATATATATATATATATTTATTTCAGGCTTGTTTTGTTAAAGGTTTCATACTTTATATAGGAGATATTTATCTTAATGTTGTTACTCTTTTAAAAAAATAACCCATTTTCCCGTTTCCCTTACCTCACAAGACTGTTTTCCCTATTGGAGCTTCTGGGCTCATAGCAACCTACTTTTCCAACTAGGGTTGTAGCTTAGCTAATAATAATAATAATAATAATAATAATAATAATAATAATAATAATAATAATAATAATAATAATAATAATAATAATATATGCAATATATATATATATATATATATATATATATATATATATATATATATTATATATATATATATATATATATATATATATATATATATATATAAACATCACAGAAACATGTATTATTAAGGTACCAAGTTCCACAAGAACAAATTTACAAAGACGTTTCTTTTACAATTCTGGATTCTACATTATAACCTTCCATCGTATTGCTAGAACAACCAATTAATTTCACATAAATATCCCTTTCAACAATATCATGAAACATTCTTTGTTTTGATAAACTGAATATAAACTTCAACCTTTATTAAAAACCAAGTCAGAATTTCTATTAAACTTGGCGAAGTTTCAAAACCGGTAAAACGAAACTTGAATTCTTTTATATATATATATATATATATATATATATATATATATATATATATATATATATATATATATATATGAGCTTCCAGATTTCCGCAAGAAATCTGACATGAAACCTTACAGAAATGGACAAAGAATTTCAAGTCAAGTGGTAACTTACTGAGAATCAAAAGAAAATGTATCACAAAAGAAGTGGCGATGTGCAAGACTTTTTCATAAATATATAGCAGTGAATTAGCTTGAATAATCTTTGTAAAAATAACAGTAAAATTCCTCTAAATCATATGAAAAAATCTTGAAATAGATAATTTTTTATAATTCAATTCATAACGTTTAAAATAAAACGCAAAACCACAGTTTGTACATATGAAAAACTCGAAATTTCACATGTTCAAAATAAAATACACGATGTATTTGAATGATACTTCAGGGGTAATACTAAGTTCGCTTTCGTTTTCTAAGGTCTGATCATAATCATAATTCATAACATTCGCGTCTTCACCTGACAGGAAGTTTCTTTTAGAAAAAAAAAATGTTCGTTTTCAGGCCTAAAGAAAACTATCTAACACTTGAAAATTGTTCAAAGTGTGATGTTTACCTTTAAGTCAGGACGAGGCATCTTTTACAAATATGAGAGAGAGAGAGAGAGAGAGAGAGAGAGAGAGAGAGAGGAGAGAGAGAGAGAGAGAGAGAGAGAGAGAGAGAGAGAGAGAGTGAGTTATGAATATTATAAGATCAAAAGACTACAAATAAAATACAAAATCTGAAATATTTTCACCCACGTTTCATTAATGGTGATTCAATATATGATCCAAAATATTGTAACAAGGAATCATAATATATAAGATAGACTAAAATCAGCTACACAGATTTCTAATGCATGTAATGAAAAAGCAAAATCACTAAATATCCCAAGAGAAAGGTAATATCCAACAAAATAAGAACAACTTGAATTAGTATCTTTTACTTTAAATATGATAAAATCCTTCTAGAGTCCGACTTTGCCAGTGACAAGTAATGGGCGTGGCTTTCTTTGAAATGTTGTAATATTAAAATTCGAATAAAAAAAGCCCAGTGAAAAAGTAAAATTTCTTACTGATTACAAACTATTCCTGCATGAATAGTGACCGAAGACGGTAAAATTAAGGAAGATTTACATTTATAAACATACTATTTGACATGTTTCGAAAGGAAACATTTCTATGAAACCTGATAAAGTTTTATCAATTTGTCCATAAATTTCCCTAAAAGGGTGACACAAGTGAAAAAAATGCTAAAC
Source organism: Palaemon carinicauda (assembly GCF_036898095.1). Taxonomy (NCBI): domain Eukaryota; kingdom Metazoa; phylum Arthropoda; class Malacostraca; order Decapoda; family Palaemonidae; genus Palaemon; species Palaemon carinicauda. Next base: position 93,986,661 of record NC_090727.1, on the reverse strand, counting down.
GACGCCCTACATGACACCCTCTGTATCCGGACAATAAAACCCTTGAAAAACTATTCTGCCTTTCTTTAGTAATCTCACTATAATTGCATGAGTCTTAAAAAACGCTTATCATAGAGGAGTATTTATAATGGGACAAATATAAAAACTGTTTTTCCTCTTATGTGAAAAAAAAATCAAATCTGAAATAAAGTCGGAAAATGGTAAATATATTTCATGGATAAGCGGATTTTTAAATTTGGGGCAAATGACCAAGAGCTAGAGTTAATTCAGCACCCAGAACTTATATTGCGAAGTTAAAAGTTGGGATGCTGGACAGCAAAATGGAAGAGGGGCGGGTATAATTGAATGTTGAAAAGTGACTATAGCTTTGGGGCGAAGGGAGGCTGCAAGACCCTTAGATAATGTCTACAGTTTACTAAGTGAGGCGCACTGAAGACACTATACCCCCAAATAGGTAAATATATTTGAAGAGCAAAGCACAAAATAATATCAAAATTGAAGAATTCATCAAGAGCATTGTTAAAACCAGACTTGAAACCTTTCTATTTTATGACAAGTTAAAGCTTTCACAATGAGAACCAAATCTGGTATTTATTCATAAAAAGGTCTAACCTAGAATATGTTGCATCATAAATCCCTAATAGCAGTGAATAACAATATCTATATGGCGGTGACCCTTGCTCACAATATTGCCATACTAAAGGGGAACGAGTCATGTGGCTTCTCTTTAAATATTGTAACCTCATCGGCCAAACTACATTCTACAAACGTATGATCTTAAGCACATTTCTACCAAAAAATTACCAAAATATATCATGGAATCGATACTTCAAAATAATGAAAAAATACACTATCATAGCTGCTGTCATCTCAGATATGGGAATCCTTTCGGAAACCATTCCAGCTTTTTGTAATTTTATGTCTTTTGTCCGTCGAAATAAGATCCATTGTTCCAAAAGATACTTTTGTTGTCTTCTTGCAAACGGGGTTTACTTATCCGGATGAATCTCTCCATAACTTACAGGTCATTGTGTATCTGATCGTACGCTAGAACAGTAAAAACTTTCACTGGCTGAATTATAAAAATGGAAATATCGAGAACTATCTTACGGTATTTATTACAAATAGAAATAATAGAAACTTTCTTAGAGTAGTTATTACCTTAACGGAATGGGATTTAACATTAACGAATCTATAATATCTTTAAAAAAAAAGGTAAAGACAAAGGTAATTATGAATACAAACACACATATATGTAAACCCACAGAAAATGCACATGCATATACTGAACCGTGTGTTTATATATATATATATATATATATATATATATATATATATATATATATAGATAGATAGATAGATAGATATATATATATATATATATATATATATATATATATATATATATATATATACACACACATATATATATACTAATATATATACATATATATACATATATATTTATTTATATATATATATATATATATATATATATACGGTATATATATATATATATATATATATATATATATATATATATATATATATATATT
>NC_090727.1:93967605-93982605 GCF_036898095.1 Palaemon carinicauda | reverse complement strand
GCCTAGCGTCGCAACTACAAAGGTCATTGACACTAGGCGGCGTCATAACTGCCAGGGTCACTGACGCCTCAAGGTAGAATGAAACGCAGTAAAGAAAAGAGTATTTATTCATCATATCATATCACTGAAGACGGAGAGGAATTTGGAACGTTCAAGTCAGAATAATTGTTTCAACTGAAAATTTCGGATATTATTATGTAAATTATTATGAAATTCGACATCACTGAATTTTAATAAGCTTATTTTTGGAATTAGAATTAGTTTCACGATAAAAAAGCAAAAATGTTTTTCTAAATGATTCCCAATTGTAATTTTAATGAATATTTAACTGGATCAAGTTGAAGATCTTATTTTCTTTACATTTCTCCAATTCCGCCTTAAGTCTCCGGACGAGTTCTTCAAGATTTCCTTTGGAACTCCGGAAGAAATTCGCTCGGAAGTGATTGATACAAGACTTCCTTCCCTACTTTGAACATTTAATTTCGTCAGTAGATTTTAACTTATAGAAGAAAATATTGATACGTATAATCAAAATTATTTCTATCTAAAGTAAAACTTATTTTGTTATTAAAACTATTAACACATATAATATTAATGTCTACTGACTTAAAATATTGTATAACATTCTCCTTATATTTTGCTTGAAATTTTTAATCTTGTAACTTCCTGAAAGTCTTCTCACTCTTCAGGGATATGAGAGAATGATTAAATGATATTTCCGCTCTGTCTGTACATCGTTTTCTTGCTGCTCCATCATCATCATCAACTTTTACTTCACAAAGGGTTGAGGTAATTCCTTTACGTCCTGTGCAATTTTTTTTAATTATAAATATACTAAGATATTTATGGTGTATATATATATATATATATATATATATATATATATATATATATATATATATATATATATATATATATATACAATCTGTAGGTAATAAACGGGAAATATTTGAACACATAGTACTAGCATTATCTGAAACATGGTTAAGTAACTTGGACAAGGCAAAGATCACTGAAAACATACCGAGAGCTGGTGGGAGTGTCGGACTCAATAATCATGAAAATTACTTAAATCTCAAAATGTTAAAAAGAACTAGTGTAACAAGGTTTGAATATATAGAAATAAACTTTACGCAAAAAAAGGGGGAAAAAATAATCCTTTGTAACAGTCTACAAACCTCCGAGAACAAACACTAGTATCTTTTTTGAAGAATTTGGTGCTTTCATTGATATGATTATCATAGAGAAAAACGAATTAGTTATCTGTGGAGACTTTGATTTTTGGAAGGATGACGCATCAAATCCTGAGGATTTGGCATTTAGTGAGTTACTAGAATCATATCGACTAGTGAATAATATCGGCTGGGAATACGTTGGACCTAGTTTTGAATGATGACATAAATAATAGTGTATCTGATATAAATGTTGAAGAGAAATGTACAAATTTCTTACATTTAGTCTACCTCTACAGAAACATGCAATAGTAAAGAAAATAAACTCTGAACATGAATCCAATGTTTCTCCTACCGTGTTTATTGAAGAAGTTACAAAGAAAATAAATGATGCTATCAATATTCCCTGTGATCATGATGACCAACGTCTGTTGGGAGCTAAGTGTGTTAACTGTCTTACGACCACTTACAATAAAGTGAGTAAAAGTGAATATGATACCCTGTGCCCACCGATGGAAAAGACTATAACTGTAAAAGGCCAATCTCCTTGGTTTGATGGAGAGACTTTAGCGAAAAAGACGGAAAAAGACGTAAAGAAAGTGCAATCGGATAAAAGCTGAAAGTACATGGGTAGAATACACAAATTGCTACATGTCAATATAACTACCTACTAAGAAGGGAAAAAAGTGAATACGATAAGAGAAAGATCCTCGAAGCAGCAACAGACATAAATAAGTTATATCGTCTCCTAAATGGTATAATGGGAAATGTAAAAGAAAAGAAGCTACCTGATGGATACAGTGACCAGGAACTAGCAAATAATTTACTATTATTCTTTAAAAACAAAATTGAAAATATAACCAGGTCATTTGTAAATACTCTCAACATCAGATTAATGATACACCTGACACAGACAAAATTAATAAGATTTAACAACCTAACACAAGATGACATCACCAGGATTATCAAGAGAGCAAAGAAAACAAACTAAGCGATCGATCCTTTGCCAATATCTGAAGTAATTGGAGAGAGAAACTTTTCTAGTCTAGCCGAAATAAAAATTAGAATAGCAAATGCAAGCATTAATGAATGTAAGTTTCCCAAATCTGAGAAAATGGCTATAGTCACACCAGCTCTGAAAAATGATCTGGACTACCAGGAATTAAGCTCATACAGACCTATTTCGAATCTATCCTTTGATTCATAAGTGTTTGAATGAGTAATTCTTGAACAACTAGTCAGTCACTTAGAAGTAATAGGAGTAAATTAATTTCAAGAAAAGTATTTGATAATTAACTATTGTAATGAAAATGATATATATGTATATATATATATATATATATATATATATATATATATATATATATATATATATATACATTCGTATGTTACATCATCATCATCAGCCGTTACTAGTCCAATGCAGAAGAAAGGCCTCAGACGCACTTCCACTCTGTTTATGGTCGTTCTGTGCCAGTCCACAGCCGCAAACATTCTTAGTTCGTCATCCCATTGTTTTTATTATTTTGCTCCATAGGAACCCATTCTGGGTGTGTGTCTATATATATATATATATATATATATATATATATATATATATATATATATATATATGTATATATACATATATATATACATATATATATATATACATATATATATATATATATATATATATCATTATTATTACTTGCTAATTTACAACCCTAGTTGGAGAAACAGGATACTATAAGCACAGGGGGTCCAACAGGGAAAATAGCCAAGCGAGGAAAGGGAAAAAAGGAAAAATAAAATATTTTAAGAACAGTAACAACATTAAAATAAATATAGTACTACCCAAGGCTTAGAGAACAATGGTTTGATACTGAAGTGTCCAGCAGAGCTGCCTACCTTAGCCAAAGAGTCTCTTCAACCCTTATCAAGAGGAAATTGGCCACTGAACAACTACAGTATAGTAGTTTACCCCTTGAGAGAAGAAGAATTGTTTGGTAATCTCAGTGTTGTCAGGTGTATGAGGACAGTGGAGAATATGAAAGAATAGGAGAGAGTATTCGGTGAATGAGTAGGCAAAGTGAAAATGAAACGTAACCGCAGAGAAGGATCCAATGTTGTACTGTCTGTCCAGTCAAAGGACCTTTCAAGCGGTAATATATAAAACTGACCTTCTGCACTATTTTTAAAGTCGACATTAATGCTGATGAAGTCAGATTCCTATAGGTCCTCACAAGGAAAGCTGACGCCTTCAAATATCACCATTGGTTTCAACAGTGCAGCTTTAGACCAGTTCAACACGCCCTCCCCCCCCCCCACCCCCTCCATGTCTCTTTTCATGTAAGACACAATCAGTTTATTTTCCTTATTTTGATTTTTTGTTTCCTCATCCTTCGCTCCTCCCACAACCATGTAAAGACCCATATCCTAAAAGGCCCATTTCCTCAGCATCATTACCCTTTCCTTTTGACGTATCGAAGAATTCATTCTCAGTTTACAATGCTCACTCAAGTTACCTTACCAACAATTTTCCTTTTCTTCTTCCATTCTATCCTCTTATCACTCTCTTTACTTCACCCCTGCATTCATATTCTTTTCCTTCACCTTGTTTTTTTTTTCTTATTTTCCTGTTGCTAAGCACTGGAAATTCTTTTTCTAGGATATTTCCAAACCTACTTTTTTTTTCTATTTTTCTCTATGGTCCCCGATTTATACATAAAAAAAGTTTCACTCCAATTCCTTTCCCTTTGGTATCTCAAATCTTTTTTTCCCTTTATCTCTGCTCCCTGTTTTCAAACTTCCAAGCCATTTGCGTCCCCGACCCTTACTCTTACCGTCCGATACCTTATCCTATTTCCGCGTTAGTTTTCCCTCCCCTTTAACTTTGCTTTCTGTACAAATACAGTGTTCACATGTTTAAATTGACTTCTGGTTTATTAAGTTATCTCCAATACTTCATTGTTCATATTAAGCCATATTCACGGATACTTCCCTTCTATATACTTATTTTCTTAATTATTCTTATTTACCTAATTAATCTACCTATTCAACGTACATTTTTAAGACTACAATATTTTCGCACACCGTCCAACTTTCTTTACTAAAGTAAAATAATTAGTTCTTCCTTCATTGGTTTTTTTTTTTTTTTTTTTTTTTGTATACCAAGGAGCAAGAAAGTAGTTAATTCCTTCAATTATCTTTTTCTTTATGCGAAAATCCTCTTTTCTTGAAATGAATAAATGCCTGGTTTAGCCCTTTCTAATTGAAAAATTACTTTCATTATTCGCAAAATTGTTCTCCGAGTCACGTCCTACTCTACTTTCTTTTATTGGAGACCATAACTTCCCTCCATTTCAAACTAAACCTTTTGTTACTATAGGAAAAAATATTCCCTTATAAAACTAAACTTTTTCTCCTCCTCAAATCAAAGCATTTTATTCTCAGCGACGAGAAAATTCTCCCCCAAAACCATCACTGGTCACTTATTTGCAATCACAGGGCCATTCTATCTTTTATGCATATCCTTTTTTTTTCGTCACAGGCAAAAGGACCACATATTTTTTTTCACCACTTCCCGAGATCACCCAATAGATTCTTAAGCATCCCGTTCTTTCTGTCCTTGCTTCCTCTAAAGACGCATCCAAACATGAGCATCGAAATGGTTACGAGTTTCATTGATGCTTTATCATGTGTACTTATTCTTAATGTCTCACTTCGTAATAAAATAAGGCAGAATGCTGTGCATTTCGAATGACAAAAACACATGCACACACTCGAATATATTTTAACCATTGACAAACATTTTAAGTAGTTATACAGTTTTACTATTAATAGAAGCAATAAGGAAAAAATACTATGGCCACTGCGCTTTCTTTTACAATTCTACGGGAAAGGTATTACAGTTTTTACTCTTATGTGTATTTAGCTGACGGTATATAATGAATTTGTCTTACACAATGTCAGTATTTGCCCGATTTTAAGATGATCTACCATTGGGTTATAAAATGATGGGCATATTTAGTTCTCCTGCACCACACCAGCTCTTGTTAACAAATATAATCAATCTCAACCACTGTAACATCTTATTCATTCCTTTATAAAAATTACATATAAATATGACCCGCTTTCTAAGACAATGAACAACAACCCCCCCCCCAAAAAAAAAAAAAGCAATACCTTCGGAAAACTCCCCGTGACAGATCCTTGCAATCAAAGTAAGTCGTGTGTATGCATATAGTTCTTAGGATAACAACGAAATCCCTGGAAACTATTTTCAATAAAGATTTCCCTCCGAATCATGTCGCTTTTCGGAAATGGAAACGGAAGAATTTCCCATAATAACGAAGAGAAGGATCAAGCTTCGTTCTCATATGTACTTTCCCGCTCTATACTTTGGTGTGAATTCCTCCCCCACCCCTCTCTCTCTCTCTCTCTCTCTCTCTCTCTCTCTCTCTCTCTCTCTCTCTCTCTCTCTCTCTCTCTCTCCACCATTCCTGCAATCGTCATCTAGCAATCATGTTAAGCTCACCAGTTTATAAGTTAGTTACCTTACACTTAATACTTAACAGAATAACTAAGCAAATTCCATACACAATTTATTATATTTATTCATTTAAATCCCTTAGACCTATTTTAATCAGGCCATCAACAATTAGGCGATAAACCTTCTCTTGATTTCCCTTTCACTTGTAATTGCATTCAGCTCTCTTTGGTGAATTAACCCCGTCCATCTATTTACACGATCCCTATCAAAGCACAATTTATGCAGGGTCAATGAAATAACATTGATTATGCCTTATAACTAAAGCAGCGTAAGAGAGAGAGAGAGAGAGAGGAGAGAGAGAGAGAGAGAGAGAGAGAGAGAGAGAGAGAGAGAGAGAGAGAGAGTTACAAGCATTTCGGATGTTCAAAACACCCTCCAACAGCTCTTCTCGAATCATCACAAAAATAGTCTTCCATAGGAAAACAATAAACCCGATTTACGATGCCTTCCGCATTTTCAGCAAAAGGGCGATCTTATTGGACGCAATAAGGTTATCAGAGCCTGCCAGGATCTCTCCCCTCGAAAATAATAATCCAGGGGTAATGGGGCAAGTTCTTAGGAATAACAGGGAAGTGGGCCAAGTTAGGACGATACTTGTAAGGGAGTAGTAAAGCAAGTTCTTAGGTTACTTATGACAGTGGAATGGGGCAAGCAAGGAAGGTCACTTGTGAGGGTTAATACAGCAGGTTTCTTGGTTACTTATAACAGGGAAATGATGCAAGTTACGACGTTACTTGTGATGATAAATAAAGCAAGTTCCTTGATTACTTATGACAAGGAAATGGGGGATAATTCCACCGTTCCTTAAAAAGGGTAATAGAGCAAGTTCCTCGGGTACTTAAAATAATGGGACAAGTTCCGACGTTACTTATGATGGTTAAAAAAGCAAGATTCTTGTTTACATTTAAAGATGACTCATGAATGGCAGAGGCAAGAGACAATGACAAGGCCCTAAAAACTGACCATGTATACATATCATCTGCGCCGAACCCCTTTCTCCATTAAACTAGGACCAGGGAGGGCCAGGCAATGGCTGCTGATAACTCAGCAGGTAGACCGATAGGCTCCTAAACCCCTCATCCTTAGCTCACACGGATGGTGAGTTTGCAGACACTATAAGAAATGATTGAGTTTGAGCATATTTCGAACCCCAGTCCAGCAGATCGCAAAGCAGGGACGTTTCCAATAGTCTACCCTTTCTTTTTTCTAAAGTAATATAATTAGTTCTCCCTTTATTTTATATAATAATAGAGAAGAAATTGTTTTCAATTTTTTTCGATTATATTTTTCTTGAAAAATCGTCTTTTCCCAAAATGATCAAATGCCTGCTTTCACCCTTTCTAATTGAAAAATATTTAAGACCTTCAGTTTTACTTATCATTATTACCAGTTTTGTTAGCATTGCATCAGAAAAAGCTCCTCTTATATTTTTTTTTTTTTTTGACAAAGTTTCTCATAAGAAATAAAACAGTTCTATAACAATAATTCATCATACGACCCTGGCAATAACCTAATAACCTGTCAATACAAACATCAAAAGTTTGGGTAGAAAGAAGAGAAGGAGTCAGGAAGCAAGCACAAGATGATTCAAGGAAGGCAAATGTCAGAGTTCCGAGGAACACAAGGCGAGTGGAGATAACCCAATTAACACGGACGACTTCAGCAGGAGATAATGACTTTAGGATGGTGTAAATTTAGTTAGGATCAAGTGAATTGGGGTAGAATGGCGTCTCTCAAGTAATGGTGGTGAAAATTATATTTCCATTAAAGGACTATATTATAAAAAGATAATGTTTCATCTGTGATATCAAACATCACAGCGAAAGATGAAATATAAGAACTTGGAGTAGAAAAATATAATTAGATTAAAGAAAGAACAGAAGATAAGGAATTTGAAATTTACATGAAGAAAGGGTTGCTAATGGAAGATGTTAGCTTGTAATACGACCTGATTATATACATACATACATATCATACATATATATATATATACTGTATATATATGCATTGCCGACCTGACTGCAATAAATTACCCCCAGAACAATTCATCATTGCCAATAAATGAGCTAATTGCTTGAGTGGTAAATATAAGGGAATAATATATATATATATATATATATATATATATATATATATATATATATATATATATATATGTATGTATATATATATGTATATGTATATATATATATATATATATATATATATATATATATATAGTATATAAATGTGTTTGTGTATGTATACAAAACATGGGCAATAAATACACTATTGCTAAAACAATAATACAATTATTAAAGTATAGTTACATTTGGAGAGTTGGTACCTTAATGCATTTTCGATGTAAAATAATTATGGCCATTTTGTGTAACAAAATTATCATTATCAGTAATATTTGAATATATATGATTAATCAAGCTGCCATGACCGTAGATAAATATACATCCAATACGAGAATTCATAGTTCGACACGTCAAACTATTACAAACATCTCCTCGGTGTATAATACGAGGTCTGTGATCTAACACTAGCTTTCCATATAAAACCTTCGGACACCATTCCATAATAATTGTGGTCATTAATTCACTAATTAGACCACACTGACAATTATGAATGTTGCAACGGACTGTCAACTGCAACACAGTTACATTGGCTTTGTAACTTGACAATATAGCAAATAGTGATGTGTTGTGGAGAATTTAATTTGCTTCTGAACAGCAGATTTTCATTTTCATATGAGGAAAAATATATATTTTTACCAAAAAACTACTCTATAAATCAAGTCAAAGAAAATATCATGGAAAATAAAATGCCACTTTTGATGTCTATTTGCTATTGAAAAATAGGAAATAGAAAAAATATCTATTTAGAATATAATTGTTTATTTATATACAACAAATACAGCCGTTTCTAGTCTAATGTATCAGAGATGTCATCATTCTTGTCTCGCACCAGTCTAAAGACAGAGATATATTGTCACCATTTATATGATTGTTGATAGGAAGAAATTCGTATTTAGGAACAGAAAGAACAGACCGACTAAATTAGGCCAACGGTAATTAAAAATCATGGTTATCTCTCCCGTTTTCCATGAGAGAGAGAGAGAGAGAGAGAGAGAGAGAGAGAGAGAGAGAGAGAGAGAGAGAGAGAGAGAGAGAGAGAGAGAAAGTTAGAACCTGTATCATATGATGTTATTTAAAGATTGATTAGGTTGCCTAGCGTCGCAACTACAAAGGTCATTGACACTAGGCGGCGTCATAACTGCCAGGGTCACTGACCACATATACTTATGATTAGCACCCAAGCCCCCTCTCCACCCAACTTTGGGCCAGACAATGGCTGCTGATGACTCGGCAGTTACACCTGTAGCCTTCCCCAAAAACCCCCATCCTTAGCTCCAAAGGATGACGAGGTTGCAGACACAATAAGAAACTATCGACCTAAAGCGTTCTTCGAACCCCTGTCCGGTGATCGCCAGGCAAGGACGTTTCCAACAGTCCACCACAACCCTAAGAGCATTATGCTCTCTGAAAGAAGGTAGCTCTGAATAACCATTAAGGTTATTCATTAAGGTAATGTCTTAAAACTTCTGATTGCGTTAGAGTACAGCAGTCGATACGATAATGGTTTAGAACTATTACACTCAAAACAGACTATTTGATTAAAATATATAAAATCAATCAATGAAATTTTAAAGAATTAACTATACATAATAGACCAAATGAAGTGTAAAGAGAAACTTGTTTGTTTTTTAATTATCAAATCTCAATAATTGAGGGCATACCAGACATTACATACCAGCTATGGTGTGTTGTATTCTACGAGAGAGAATAAAAAAAATATCTCGGAATAAGAATAAATTCTTTGGTTTTCCATGTCATATGAGGCAGATATGTTGGTAACTGAAAATGATTGCTACTTTGAGGTATAAATTGAATAAATAGAAATTTAGAAAAATTAAAAAAAAAAATTCTAAGTTTTGACGAACCTAATTCACTATCTTTAAAAAAAATCAAGGTAAGAATGGTGAAATTATAATATTTAAAAACACTTTAAGGTTAATTTCAAACTGAACGTGCATGCAATGAGAGAGAGAGAGAGAGAGAGAGAGAGAGAGAGAGAGAGAGAGAGAGAGAGAGAGAGAGAGAGAGGTGGGAGCATTTCCTAGTAACGTTTATTATGGCCAATTCGTTTACGGAAGATCAAATTTAGCAAGGCACAAAGCAATACTATCAAGTCAGTCTGATTCATTGCCTGTATAAAAGTTCAAATAGTGAAATTCCCCAAATGAAAATTTATTGTCAAAAGTCCGTTTTACGATCACTGTAATCAAATGGGAATTAGGTACAATTTTTCTCCATTGAGGTCTAACTAATGTTCAGAACATCTGCGCAAGTTATAAATATTCAGGTGTGAGAGGTATTGACTATGGATTATACATTTATGCTGTAGTCTCCTTTCTGAACGATTTATTTTGAATGGAATATTTTAAATAACACTAAAAATAAGCCCCATTTTGAGGTCTGATTAACATACGAACAACATTTAAGCTGTAGTTTTTTCCGAGCGGATTATTTTCAATTAATCATTTCAGAGAACCCATAAAACTAAGCCCCATAATTATGCCCATATCATATTTTCAATTACAAAACTTACATCTTAACCATCTTCATCTTGAGTCAATTAAATCTGTCAATATTAAAACGTAAAATTTTCATCACGAAAAAGCCACTATTCCATTCTGCGCTCTCAAGTCCAGATGCTCGATAACATGCGATCATGTACACCTCAGTTTAATAATTTAAGAATAACAAAAAACAAAAAGTTTAGGATTAATAAGAAATTATCGCACTATGCTAATTTTAATGCCATAACATGAAATATGTTCATTATATATTTAAAATTGTGGCTAAATCACACTTAACATTACATTAGCTATAGCTAACTGCCCTCATTCTTTTTTTCACTCCTCTTTCCTATCAGTTAAAAAAAGATAATGTGACTAACATTGTTTCAACTACAAAAACTAAACATCTTTGGAAGGTTTAAGATTGAACCGTTTTCAGTAACATTATGTAACAAGTAATATATTCACCGAAAAAGACCAAGCGAATTATAGCAACGGAGATTAGATGCATTCCGACATATATCTTGTCATTATTGTCTTGTCTTTATATCATTACAAGAAATTCTTCAACTATATGCATTTTACTTCTAAGCGTTTCTATAAAATACACTTTCAATATGAAAGACTTACAACTAAACATTATTTTCATTGGGGGGGGGGGGGGGTGTCCTAAAGAAAACAGAATTCAGGTACGGCCTCCTAAAATCTACCAAATTTCAGAACTGCAGGAACGGGATAGAGGCTCTGGCCTAACGCTCCAATACCTGTTGTGCCCTTCATAAAACAGACAATAAATCACAAGTCCGCCAACCTCGAGAACATCGCTAAATATGCGGGAGTGTATAACATGTACAAATAAGTACATACACTATACAAAGAATATACAGGAGGCACCTTTACTCCTATACGAAAAGGAATATAGATGTTAATCAATTGTACATGCACGTATTAACATCTATCAACCGAAAAAAGCGAGCATTTCATAAAACAGCATTGGGTCACTGGCCACAACGCTTGGCCTAGGCCGGAATTCATAATATAAACCAGAACTATATTGAAGTCATACAAAATAAAAAGATAAAAATCATGGGAAGAGATTTTTCCGTATTCAGCAGCCATCCAGCTCTAGTAATACTATGTTGCAAAAATAAGAGCAAAAAGTTGATTTAAAGAACGCCAGGGTCTGCATCTATGGAGGTAATAGACGAGACAAAAAATCTAACGATAGCTAACTTTTCAGTGACGTAGGCTATTGTTTGTCCTCGCACTATTTTTATTTCATCTGAATATGGCATTGCCAATATATACATTACTAGCATAATAATTTGATGTTTTATCAATAATGGCCCGCTTAATGTAAAAGAAACACGGCCCAGTTGGAACATATCTTTGCCCAGTGCTCTCCATGCTTCTACAAATTTCTATCTCTCAAAAAGAAAGCATATCCTCTATAACGGATTTTAACGAAGATGGCCAATGAGAAAGGATGCATTATGGTTTGGAAGGCTTTGGTCAAGTGGAGAGAATACTGGAAGACAGGGTGCATAAAAGGACATACAACTCGAAAGTGTTAAGGGGAAGGACTAGAAAACTTACATGGGCAAAATAGATGGTGTGGAAGAAGGATATTGAAAATTGAGTGAGCAAAATAGACGTGGAGAGATAAATGTACTTCCGGTGGTTTGAAGCGCTAGTGATTAGCTTTTTCTTAACATGTAGGATATAGCTAAGGATGTCAATGATTTCTGAACATACAAGTCCTGTACACATTATCCAAAATTCAGCAAATTAAGTATGAATATATATGGACATACAATCTTAAAAGAAAACGCATAGAAAAGAGTTGTTCGTGACAATATTACCGACGTAAGAAGCAGTATTGTCGGATGACAAGGGACACCAGACACCTTACCTGCAATAAAAGAGAGGATCAATTAGTTAATACATAAAAGCATTATGCTGAATAAGCCAAATCCTGCAAACCGAGAGTAAAACCAAATCTGAAAAGAGAATATATCCTAAATAAAGATAATGATGATAAACAATTCACCAAATACAGAGAGAGAGAGAGAGAGAGAGAGAGAGAGAGAGAGAGAGAGAGAGAGAGAGAGAGACCTCATAATATATCGCCAATATAAAAAGGGGAATGAAAGCTTGCGAGAACAGAGATGAGAATGTTGAGGTGGAATATAAGAACATCACTACCAGAAAGATTAAAAAAAAAGTGAAATAAGAAGAATGGCGGCTGTGGGGAACCTTACAGAGGTGATAGAGTGTCACGACTGGGAAGATATGAGCACGTGTGAGGATGGATGGTAGGACGGGCCAAGATGGAGTGAAGCAGAGAATTAGATGGTGAGATAAGGTGAAGGATGATATGGAGAGAAGGGGTTTGGTGGAAGTGGATTCCTTTTATGGAAGTCATTGGAGAGGACGTATCAAGCAACCGACCTCTTAATGTAAGGATAACGATGGGAAGGAAGATCTGGCCAACATAACACATTAAAATGAGGCGTAATAAGTATTTCTGAAAGTGACCTCCTTATAAAACACCAAGTGAAAATATCGCTCATTAACTTGCAGAATGGCTATACTTGATAAAGAACTGATAATAGATAATTATCTGATTATAATAAGCAAAATAAAATAAACATTATTCTGCTTAAAGTTTAAGGTTACTTTTAAGCCAATTCAACGTGACAAGTTAAGGTCAATTAAGTCTACAGCAGGTAAAAAAAAGAGAATTGTAATTGGGATACAACAAGGCTTGCAATAATAATACAATTTGCATCATATATAAATAAATATATATACACATATACATCCATAAACATGCATTTATAGATATATATATATATATATATATATATATATATATATATATATATATATAAAATATATATATATATATAATATATACATAAACTTATATCTCACATAGGGACCGAATGCTGTATACATACATACATACACAAATGTATATACTGTACATAAACTTAAATCTCACATAGGGACAAACACCTAACTCTTCAATGTCATAAAATCATAGTAACAAAAAGTTCATGCAGAACACTTCAAATTAGATTATCATCTATTCAATCCAGCATTTTCATAGAATGAACGGTGTGTTAACCTGAACAGGTGACATGACGACGTCAGACACCTCGATATCCCTAGAAGGGACGCAACCCCCCTTCAAATACTACTTCAAAACTGCAGCTTTAGGCTCAGCCATTTTACTACTTCTCTCTGGAAGTTCGAAGACACGACAGTATTTCTTTTATCCATCTTCCCTTCCCCAGCAACATCGCCAAGTCAGGTCTCCTCTTTTTCTCTTCTTGCCATTTCTAGGTAAAAACTTATCATGA
Organism: Palaemon carinicauda; assembly: GCF_036898095.1. Lineage (NCBI taxonomy): Eukaryota > Metazoa > Arthropoda > Malacostraca > Decapoda > Palaemonidae > Palaemon > Palaemon carinicauda. Next base: position 93,968,904 of record NC_090727.1, on the reverse strand, counting down.
CTCTTTGCCTTCCACGTCTTTATTAGTTTCCTCTTTCTGTCTAAATAAAAACGTAAATGTTATTCTCTTTCTGTCAAAATGAAAACAAAAATATTCTGTCAAAATGAAAAATCAAACAATTCTTTTTCTGTAAAAAGCAAAAAAAAAACAAAAAAAAAAATCTTTCAGTTAAAATAAACATAAAAAATTTATTCTCTTCTTGTCTAAATGAAAACCTAAAAGATATTCTCGTTCGGCCTAAATAAAAACCTGAAAGTTATCGATAAAGGAAGAACTTAATTATCAACCATAGAACCCAAACTAAATTCTCCTCAAAATACAACAGCTGCAAAGTATGAAAAGATGGATTAGTTACTAAACTGAGCCTACTACGAACCCCATCCAAATCCTGTGGATGAGAGAGGCTTTCGCAGCATCTGACCCAAGAGATTGATATGATCCCCGACACCTCGACCCAACATCCGAGGCAGAGTCCTTGGCCTGACATATTCGCGACCTTGCCGGTTATTCCTCAAGGTCACAATCGCCGACTATAAGATGCCGTTGGGAATATGGTCGGGATCTAAGCAACGTCCGTATTCTGTTGCCGGATTCTCTATGTGCAAAAATATTGGCGGAAATTACTCGAATAGGGATATGCATCACTTCTTTTAGATCGTTGAACATTTCAACCTCCAACATTAATGAGAAAGCATTGATTTATACTTAAAAGGGTTACTTAGGTAAAAAAAAATAGTAGCAAAATATTCATAGAAAGCTAAAGCTAAAGAGACTATCTTTGAAAACATGTAACAATTGAACGCTTTGAGAATTAACAAAAAAATATTCTCCACGCAGTTTGAAATCTAAACCCTTTTACAAATAAAACACATTGATTTTCCAGTTACACAACATACTATAAGCATAATACATCTAATAGCACAATACGTAATTAATTTTTTTTTAATGTACACCGCTGCCATAAATACATGCACACTTTAATCAGAAATTAAAATGGCATATGCATTTATTATCTTGTATTCAATATAAACACACACACATTAAATATATATATATATATATATATATATATATATATATATATATATATATATATATATATATATATATATATACATATATATATATATACATTACTGCATATATTTGAGCGTGTGTGCTGGCGGACCTATGTATGACGGCTAATGCAACCATTTACCGTAAAATTTTCTTCATAATTCAAAAGGAAAGAATGTTTAAGAGCCTAAAGTACCAACATAACATCCATTCACATCCTCCTCGCGTCGTAAAGTCATTTAC